>NW_007815261.1:0-917 GCF_000696425.1 Galeopterus variegatus | reverse complement strand
AATAATTTATTGGTCAATAAGTCACTATTTTTAAAAGTATGCAATTTTAATTATTTTAGAACTTCCTCTTACTCTAAAATGTGTTCTTGACTCCACAACATTACATATTGTCTTTACCATTAATTGCCTGGCACCCAGCTGGTCATAGATGACTGGCTGTTGGGAACTGTTTGCCTTAGCTATACTCTACACAAGACTCTGCTGAGACTCTAACCCAGTCAGGCAGGCAAACATGTTTATCCAGGTCTCAGAAAGTAGGTTTAAGTCCCCTCCCATTCCATTAAAACAAAAACAATGACAACAACAACAAAAACAATTTAAGAAAATAATTGCCTGTTATTGAGGACTAACTAAATGTCTATATCAATTATTACAAGGTGTTTGAAAAGTCCGGGTTTTCTTATTCCATCATCACTTATTACTTTGCATTTTTCTGTATATAACAGTTTGCATTCTTCCCCTTTTTATTATTGAATATTACTATAGACTCATTGATTCTTTTTTATTTTATTCAGTATATGGTGATTCATTGTCATAATTATTCATTTTATACTCATGATTGAATTATAGCGTACAGACAGTACAATGCATAAATATGAGTACACAGCGTTCTGACTTTTTAAAACATGAACACACCTGATAAAAATCGAGAAGACTGCGGGCACCTCAGCAGCCTTCCCTCTTGTTGCCACGAGCCATTACTCTTCTCAGATAATCACAGATTTAATTGCTGTAGCCATAGATTACTTTCACATACTTTTCCAACTTTTATAAATGAACCATAGCATATGTACTTTTTTTACTCTAGTTTTCTCTGTTCAATATTAGCTCTTTGAAATATATTTATATTGTTAATAACAATTATTTTTGGTATTTTAGTTCTGGTATTTCAATTCTGCACAATATTTTCATTTCTC
>NW_007815260.1:0-917 GCF_000696425.1 Galeopterus variegatus | reverse complement strand
TTATACTAATAATAATGGGTGTTGTAAGTCTTTTGACCATTCATGAATAATAAATATGAAATATTTACTGCTGGCATAAAAAAATATTAATAAATCAAACCCAACAGTAAATAACAAGTATACACCATGATCAAGTTGGGCTTATTCAAGAATTGAAGATTCAGATCCCTTTACTGGCCAACCACAGTCACAAAAAAAGAACGCAAGAAGAGCAGTTGTGAAAAACAGTATGGTGGTTCCTCAACAAATTAAAACAGGATTACTGTATAATCCAGCAATTCCACTTCTGGGTATATACCCAAAAGAATTGAAAGGAGTGACTCAAACAGATATTTGTAGACCAATATTGATAACAGCATTATTCACAACAGCCAAAAGGTGGAAACAACCCAATGTCCATAAATGGATGAACAAATAAATAAAACGTGGTATATAGATACAATGGAATATTACTCAGCGTTAAAAAGAAATTCTGACACATGATACAACAGGGATGAATCTTAAAGACATATGCTAAGTGAAATAAAGCCAGGCACAAAAGGAGAACTATATGATTCCATTTATGAGGTACCTAGAGTAGTCAAATTCAAAGAGACAGAAAGCAGAATGGTGGTTGCCAGGCCTGGGGGAAGGAAGGCAATGGGCAGTTATTGTTTAATGGGTATAGTTTCAGTTTGGAAAGATGAAACGTTCTGGGGACAGATGGTGGAGATGGGGTTGCACAACAATGTGAAGGTATTTAACGCTATTGAACTATACATTTAAATATGGTTAAGACAGTACATTTTATGTTATGTATATTTTATCACATTAATTTTTTTAAAAATGTGGAGAACTTCAAAGCAAATAATTTACAGGGGCTGGCCAGTTAGCTCACTTGGTTAGAGCATGGTGCTGATAACACCAAGGTCAAGGGT
>NW_007815259.1:0-917 GCF_000696425.1 Galeopterus variegatus | reverse complement strand
CAATAGAATCTGCTACAGAGCCTACTATGAGGAATAATTTTCTATCATTGCCTCATTTATATTTACTCCAAGCCATGGGAGGAAAAAAAACCTTAATAAATGATGCCCATGCAGAAGGGTCAATGTCTTCTTCTAATGGACTTTAACCTATTATGTAGGTTAAGAGCAGTGAACCAGTGTTCTGTTTCTGACTGACTGGAACAACTAAGATACCATTAAAATTCCTAACCCATATTGACCTAACCAGTTGTTTCTCAGGCAGTAGACAAGGCCATTAGTTAGGGCTCCACAGGGGTCTCCACCAGCCATTTCTTGGGCCATGGGTGAGGCCAATAGGTGTGACTGTTGAGGGTACAAACGGCTGGCCAAGAGATGAACATTTTTCAAAGGAAGACACACAAATGACCAACGAGTACCTGAAAAAATGCTCAGCATCACTAGTCATCGGAGAAATGAAAATCCAAACCACATTGAGATATCGTCTCACTCCAGCTAGACTGGCCATTATCAAAAAGACTGAAAATAACAAATGCTGGTGAGGATGCACAGAAAGGGGAACTCTGCTACACTGTTGGTGGAACTGTAAATTAATATAGCCATTATTTTTTAAAAAACAGTATGGAGGTTCCTCAAACAACTACAGATAGAACACCACATGATCTAGCAACCCACTTCTGGATATATATCCAAAGGAATGGAAATCATCATGTTGAAGGGACAGCTGCACTCCCATGTTCATCACAGTTCTGTTTACAATAACCAAAATATGGAACCAATCTAAGTGTCCATCAATGGGTGACTGGATAAGAAAAATGTGGGGTATATACACAATGGATACTGCTCAGCCATAAAAAAGAATGAAATTCTGTCATTTGCAGCAACATAGATGAGTCTGGAGAAAATTATGTTACATGAAA
>NW_007815258.1:0-917 GCF_000696425.1 Galeopterus variegatus | reverse complement strand
AAATCTTTCCATAAACTTTTTGAAGATATCTCATATTTCATATCTCAAAATATTGAGAAAAACCAAGATATCCATTGGCAAGAGAATGAATAAACTTAGTATAGGGTATTCACATGAAATGGTACACAGAAGTGAAAATGAGGAATGAAACTGATGAATCTTAGAACAATTATTCTGCTTAAAATGGTTAAGTAAATAAACATCAAATTTCAGGGGACTGAATTAGATAATGTAACTTTTTTTAAGGCTGAAAAACAAGGAAAGGTGAACAACATAATGTTTAGAGATCTATGTGTACATGGGAAACTATAAAGATTTCCAGGTCTGGCTACCTCTGGGGATGGGGGTGGAAGGTGGGGAGGTTCTCACAGGTAACTCCGGTGAGACTGGGAGGTCTTGGCTCACAATCTGAGTAGTCTATTCACAGGTGTCCATTTTATTATTATGTTTATTGCTTGAGTAAATTTTACATAGATTCAGCTACTGCATGATGAGAGCAAGTCAGCTAGTGAAAGATTTATTTTAAAATGGGTGCTGGACTTTAAAAAGTATTTACTAATTTTTGGTTCTAAAATATTTTGAAAAAAAATTAAAAACTTAGAAATTAAATTTGCATTGCATAAAGACTAATCTCATGGTTAAGCAGTCAATACTGTTACCTCCAAAGCTGTCAGTGCACACCAGGGTGGGCGAGGATCTGTAGAAGTGGTTTCCATCTGCAGCTTTTTACAGCATGCTCTGAAGTCCTCAGAGGGCTGCAGGAGAAGTTGCCTTCTTTTTGATAGAATATTCAATTTTGTGTTAAAACTATGGAAAACAATCTTCCTTTACATTCTGTTTTTGAAAATACTGATGCTTTGGGGACATAATTACCATTTCCCTTACATTTTCCATTTCTTAAAATAAGATTTTTTTTT
>NW_007815257.1:0-917 GCF_000696425.1 Galeopterus variegatus | reverse complement strand
GAGGCTGAGTGATCTGCAGCTCTGTGAGACAGCTGAGCCCCAAGGAGGCCCACAGTGGAGCTTCAGCAAATGAATCATTCGTTGGATAGCTGAGGTGACTAGCTGGAATGCCTCCCCGGCTCTGATGTCGTGTCTGCCATGTCAGAGCCACTGAGCTCACTGCCTCCTCCATGCAGGGTGCTGGCCTAGGGGCAGCCATGTCGGGCCCACAGCCTTACTCTGCAGAAGCTCACGGGGCCGCTTTTGGCTTTGTTGCATGGTTGGAAATGTGAATGTTGCCTTCCCTAGGACTCCTAACACACTCAAGGACAAGCAACAAGCTGGCTCTGGGTATTCCGTGGGCTGACCTTGGAAAGCAGCAGACTCCAGTGAGTAGAAAGCTCCTCACACCCAGCAGGCAAGCTGCAAATGCCAAGCAGGACTGGGGCGCAGGTCATGGATTTCAGTTAGTAAAGGGCAGTCTTCATAGGCCAGCATCCGGGGAAAAGACAGGCTTTCTCTCAGCCCCAGCCCCAGATCTGAAAGGCATTCATGGAAAAGAACACCACCTTCAATACCAAGGACAAGTCAATACGGACTTCAATTATCTGCCCTGTGGCTTCCTTCATTACTGGAATCACTTGCAGAGGAAACAGCACCAGCTTTGAAGTCAGACAGAGTTGGTTGTTCACCCTAGCTCTGGTTACTAGTGTGATACAGGGCAGATTACTTCCCCTATCAGAGCTCAGTTTCCCCACCTGGAGTGGGGGGGTGTGAAGATTATATAAGACAACACACATGAAGTACCTGACCCATGTAGCAGCTATGTGGTGGATATCCTTATTCAGATTTTATCAACCACCTACAAGGGCCAAGTGCAGGCAGCTGCAACCTTGCAGAGAGTGGCTTCCTTGCTGCAAACACCTGATCCCCATTTC
>NW_007815256.1:0-917 GCF_000696425.1 Galeopterus variegatus | reverse complement strand
TAATTTGGACTGGCCCATGAGTCAACCATGTAAGGGAGAACCAAGGACAGAGACCGAGCCTGTGTGGACACAGAGAACAAACACCCAGCCCTCCCCCAGGTAGAGTGCAAGACTCTTCTTTGCAGCTTTAAATGGTACTGGGAATCAGGTGACAATGATGATGATGATGATTGTGAAGATGGTGATGACAGTGGTGATGGTGATGGTGATGGCAGTGATGGTGGTGATGATGGTGATGATTTTGGAGATGATGATGGTGATGGTGACTATGGTGATGGTGGTGATGGTGGTGATGATGATGATTGTGATGATGATGGTGATGACAATATTGATGGTGATGGTGATGGTGGTGATGGCAATGATCATGATGATAGTGATTATAGTGACAATGACGACGACGATGATGATGATTATGAAGATGGTGATGGTGATGTGATAATGCTGATGGTGATGATGATGATGATGGTGATGATGGTGAGGTGATGTTGGTGATAATGATGGTGGTGATAATAATGGTGGTGATGATGATGGTGATGATGGTGATGATGATGATAATGATTATAGTGACAATGATGATGATGACGATGATTATGAAGATGGTGATGGTGATGATGGTGAGGTGATGGTGGTGATAATGATGGTGGTGATGATGACAGTGATGATGGTGAGGTGATGCTGATAATAGTGATGGTGATGATGATGTTGATAATGGTGATGATGATGACGGTGATGATGATGGTGATGATGGTGATAATGGTGATGGTGATGATGTCGATGGTGATGATGGTCATGATGTTGATGGTGATGATGACAATGATGATGATGGTACTGATTATGGTGACAATAATGATGATGATGATGATAAACTGAACGCAAAATTGTTCATATAACTCAAACACACTAGAACAAATCCTTGG
>NW_007815255.1:0-917 GCF_000696425.1 Galeopterus variegatus | reverse complement strand
GTATGGGGATCTGAACCTGTGACCTTGGTGTCACAAGGCTGCACACAAACCAACTGCGCTAACCAGCCAGCCCTGGGTGGGCCAAATCTATCTGGTCACTGACCTACTTTTGATTCACTTCTTCTGCATGGTTTCTGTTAAACCACCACATGAGGTGTGCACAGCATCCTCAAGAAGAGCCCTGTTGACATTCAGGAGCCTGGCAGAAGCCTGTCTCTGTAGTGCCAAAGTAACTCTGAGCCATCACTTACTCCCTTGAGCCTGTCTCCTCACCCAAAGGGTGGTGAGGACACCCACAAAGGAGAAAAGGTTGGCAAAGTCCTTCTAAACAGTAAAGGCACAGCAGAAAGGCACTGTCTCCCCGACCTGGACTGAGGGCTGAGGTAGAGCTCTCTGCACATTATTCCTCCTTCAAAGTGAGATGACATGGGTCCAAAGTCAGCCCCCTGAAGCTAAAGTTTTGCCGGGGGCACCACTAAAGACATAGGGGTTAAGATATTGACCTCACAGCCCCAGAGTGGGACAGGGCAAAGCAAGGCATGAGTGCAGTAACATAACCTGCCTCAACTTCCAGCTTGGGCCACAGACCCCTGGGGGCAGGATAGGCCCACCTAGCAGAGGCTGAAGAATGCTGCCAGCTCTCGCTGGTATTCATGACAATCCTGCAGCTGCCCCCAGGAACACAGCTCACAGAACCCCGGCAGTCCAGAGCTCTCAGGAACTCCAGAAGGTGTGAAGGCCCACATCACCTGCACCAGGCAGCTGTAACTGAGGAGGGCAGGACTAAGTAAGGTGAAAACCGATGTTCATATACCCAGCTCAGGAACTGATGTTGGTTTAGGGAAAACCAAATACATAATTTCTTTTTTTTTTTTTGTCTTTTGTCTTTTTCCGTGTCCGGCAACGGATCGCAACCC
>NW_007815254.1:0-917 GCF_000696425.1 Galeopterus variegatus | reverse complement strand
GCCTGGTGGTCAAAGTTAACAGGAACAGTGTTAACTCATGTTGATGTTTGTATTTATGATATGATGCGATGAGATTGCCAATTCATCTTCTTGGTCTTCTTCCCCCAATCTCATAATCTCAGTCACTCATGAGAAAAATATCAAACAAGTTCCTAGTTAGGGACATTGAAGAAAACACCTGACCAGTACTCCTCAATATTATCAAGATCTTCAAAAAACAAGGACAGTCTGAGGAACAGCCTTTCATAGCCAAGAAGAGCCTAAGAAGAAAATGACAACAAAATATAATGTGGTAACTTGGATGAGATCTTAGAATAGAAAAAATACATTCATCAGGTGAAAACTAAGAAAATATGAATAAAGTATGACGTTAACTGATAATAATATATTAATTTTGATTGATTGTGACAAATTACCATATAAATGCAATATTTTAATACAAGAGAAACTGGCTGTGGGGTGTGTGGGAAAACTGTACTGTCTTTGCAATTTTTCTGTAAAAATAGAACTATTCTAAAATAAAGGTTTTTTTTTTTATAAATTGATCTCTACTTCACAAACATTACTTTGCTTTGGTAAAAAAATTATTCAAATTTTAGTGGGATCTTCCATACAATTTTTCCATTTCATTTAAATTTAAATGAACATCGGTGTTTTATTCTTTTGAAAAAAAGCATTTTGAGAGTACAAATATATCAGTGGTCAATGCTGTATTTACAGCTTCTATGAAATCTAATATTGCTTTCTTAGTGATGTTTGAGCCTAGAGTTTTAATGCATGCATTTCCAGAAGTCAAATTTTTACTAATTTTGATTCAAAATTCAAAAATTTCAGTTGCTTGCCCTAAAAGTTAACATTCTCCATTATTTCCATTGATGCCCTGCTTATATTGACAGCTATGCACTTACAAATTTTAA
>NW_007815253.1:0-917 GCF_000696425.1 Galeopterus variegatus | reverse complement strand
ACCACCACCAGATGGACTTTGGACTTCCCAGCCTCAGAAACTATAAGCAATAAATGCCATTTTTCTTATAAATCACCCAGTTTCAAGTATTTTGCTGTAAGCAACATAAATGGACTAATACACCCAGCAAGGGCAGACATTGCAGTGTGGCTGTCACATGACACAAGCTGCATTTGTTTAGGATAGAGTTTTAGACACGTAATTACATACGAAAATATTCACTCCCTTGAAGAGTACAGTTCAGTGGCTTGTAGTAGATGCACAATGCGTAACCATCACCCCTAATGCCACAACACTGACTTCATCACCACAAAGAACCCCTCACCCATTAGGAGCCACCCCACGTTCTGCCCTCCTTCCACCCCAGCAGCTGCTAATCTATCTGTCCTGACAGATTTCTGTCTTCCGTATATTTCATGCAAATAATGTGGCCTTTCGAGCCTGGCTTCTCTCAAGCAGCATAATGTTTTCAAGGTTCATCGAGGTTATAGCATGAATGAGTAGTCAATTCCATTTTATGGCCAAATAATATTCCTGTGTATGGATAAACTACATTTGTTTGTTTGTTTGTTTGTTTGATGCTTGAGTTTTTTTGTTTTTTTGTTTTTTTTTTCCTTTTTGTCTTTTTTCGTGACCGGCAACGGATCGCAACCCTCAGTGTCGCGCCCGTACTGGACCGGGACCGGCAACGGGATCGCAACCCTCGGTGTTGCACCCGCACCTCGCTCAGCCAGTGAGCGGCCGGTCTGTACGTGGGATCCGAACCCTTGGCGGGAGTGCCGTCGTGCTCCCAAGTGGCGCACTGTAGCAGTGCGCCACCGGGCCGGCCCTTGAGTTTTTTATTTTATGTTTTTAATTACAAATTTTTAAAAATTTCTGGTAATATACACATAACATAAAATTTACTATCCTAACCA
>NW_007815252.1:0-917 GCF_000696425.1 Galeopterus variegatus | reverse complement strand
AAAACTTAGACCTCAGGAGAAATTTATGACTCAAGAGGGAAGATGGGTGCTGACCTGAAGGTATTTGGGTTTGTCCGTAGTTTGGAAAGTGGTGAGTGTGCTATTATTTTTGAAGAAAAGTCTTGCAAGTCGAGGCTGGTAAGAGAATATTTCCATTCTTACCCCATCCAGGTTTCATGAGGTCATCTTTAGTTGTAACCTGTAATTGAATATTTGATGCAACTCTGTGCAAAAGAGGCTCCACAGGAGAGGGCCCTCCCTTGTGGGGTCTCTCCTTCAAGATCCTCACTGTCTCCTGCAACTGCCATGTCCTCCCTTTCAGGGATGGGGGTTGGGTGGACAGCCACAATCCCTGTCTCAAAAGACCTTTGTACTGTTCAATCATTTCCACTGTCTGGGGGTTATAAGGCACATATAATTGTCACTGAATACACAACTGGGAAGCCCACTGCTGTACTTCATGTCCAGCAAAGTGGGTTCCATTATCACTCTCTATGACCAAGGGTCAACCATACATGGCTGTAAGGCTATTCAATGCCTTGATAGAGCTTGCCTTGTCTTGGGCTTTACAGGGCCATACAAACAGGAGTCCTGCAGCTGTATCAACAGCTGTGAAAATGTACCTGAAATTCTCTGATGTAGGAAGTGGTCCCACAAAATCTACCTACCATCGGGTCATGGGCACCCTTCCCTGAATTATGTGCCCATCAGTGTGCGGCACCCATCAGGGGTGTGGACACTGTTGACCACATACCAGACAAATGTGACATGCATTTACCACATCTTCTCATTTTGTAGGAATGGCCTACAATTGAGCAGCCATTCACATGGTTTTGTTGCTGGCTTGCTGCATCTGTCAGTGTAGCCATTGGGTTACATCATTTGCTGGAGCTCTCTCCAGCCACCTTACCTTAGCC
>NW_007815251.1:0-917 GCF_000696425.1 Galeopterus variegatus | reverse complement strand
CTTGCCCAGTTCTATGATACAGAAGCTCTACTCCAGGGGGTGTGTCCAAGAAAAATGGGGTTCCCTCTCCCCACAGCTCCCAGTCTAGGGCTGCAATTCCACTTTAGGAGGGGGGCAGACCACTGGAGTCTCTCATCCCCTCCCCCCACAGCTCCATGTTGCAGAAACTTGGGCACAGGTGAGAGACTAGGGATTCCTTCCCCAATCCAGTTGCCATTCCTTTCTCAACCCAGCCCTTGCAGGACAAAGGCTTTATAGCAGGCTTGTCAGGGACACAAAATATAGGGGTTTTGATCATTCCCCCAAACCCAGATTGCTTGTAGACTGAAGGTTGCATACATGGAGGGACAAGTTAAAAAGACCAAAGGCTACCATCCATGTGTAAAGCAGAGATGTCCTTCAAGGAGCTGTGAGCTTCTGTCCCCATGCCCAGCCTCAGTGCAGTGATGCAGAAGTTCTGCCCAAAGGGTAAGAAGCCATAAGGACTGACAAGCCAAAAGCTATGCCTCAGGGAACTGACTTTATTTGGAACAGAGCATAGAGCAGATTGTGCTTAAGGACATTGTAGAAAAAAAAGGAGACATTGGTGGCTAAGCAGTTAAGAGACTAGTAGTTACACAAAACTAGAAACAACATATGAAATGGTAGACTGATCATCAGTTCAACAGAGGGAACCAAAGAAAGAGACAATCAAGAGGGGCTCTTCTAGGATCACTGTTATCCCTGAGAATCCAGAAGCCTGGGCATGTGTGTTAGGTTGCACCCACTCAAAAGCAATCAGAGCTAAATGTGGAGCAGACCTGAAAGTTTCCCCCCACATCAATCCATCAGCAAAGGGTGGAGGCCTTACTGACTCAAGGGATTTAAGCACAACCTCTATCCAAACACTAAACAATAAACTACAATGACCCTAGTCT
>NW_007815250.1:0-917 GCF_000696425.1 Galeopterus variegatus | reverse complement strand
TGGAGCACTAAGTATAAACAAATTTCATATACTTGAAATAATTTAAGTGTATTCATTGACCGTCATAGGATTGACCTAGGAATGAATAACAAAAAAGATAAATTGAAAATATATAAGTGTGTGAAAGAGTTAATCACAATGGAAAATTATGAAATATTTTAAATTGGATAATAATAGAAAAATGAGACATATCTAAAATTGTGGATACAGTTAAAACTACTTAAAGGGAAATTTTTGGCCCTAAGAAGGACTGAATAATTAATTTTGTATCTGAAGAAGATAATTAAGTGTCTGAAGATAATTAAGATAATTAAGTATCTGAAGAAGACAGCAAAAGAAAATATCAAACTCCCAAATGTAGAAAAAATAAAAATAAAAAAGGGCAGAATGTAATGAAATGGAATGAAACATAAATTATCACAGCCAATAGTTGGTTCTTTGAAAAGACTAATAAAATTGATGAGCCCTTAGCAAAAGGAGAATATGAAATTAGTGATGTTAGAAATGAAAATAGGAGATCTCTGTAGAACTTCCAAACCATTAAAAGAGAGTATTGTGATAATTTTATTTCAATGACAGTGACATTTCCTAGAAAAATAACAGTTTTAGAAAAACACAGTTTACCAACCCTCACACTAGAAGTGGGAAATACAAACTGTCTTATATCTAATAGAGAAAATGGGTCAGTAATCAACAGATAATCACAAAGAAGACCAGGTCAATTCTACCAAACATTTAAGGAAACATTAATACCAATCTTAAACTCTTTTAGAACTTCTCAACTGATTTTATGAGGTCAACATAACCCTGATCCTAAACGATGGCAAAGATCTTGCAAGGAAAAAAGTTTAGACTGATATCTGTCATGGACATAGATGCAGAAATCCTCAATAAAATATCAGCAAATTGAATCCATC
>NW_007815249.1:0-917 GCF_000696425.1 Galeopterus variegatus | reverse complement strand
ACTTGGTGTTGTCAGCACCATGCTCACCCAGTGAGCGAACTGGCCATCCCTATATGGGATCAAAACCTGGGGCCTTGGTGTTCTCAGCACCGCACTCTCCCGAGTGAGCCATAGGTCGGCCCTGGAATGAGAAAGTTTGACATGGAAGATAAAACCCATGGTTTAGAATCACTAATACCTGAATTTGAATCCCTGGACCCATCACACTGTGTGACCTCATACTTGTATTTAACATTTCTGAGCCTCAGTTTCCCTGTCTGAAACACAGAAAGATAGTACTGACCTCATAAAGTTGTTGTGAGGACTGGTTAGATTGTTCAGTCAAGGGGTATTTATTGGGTGCATTTTCCTCTTTTTTTTTTGGCTGGCCAGTAGAGGGATTGAACCCTGGACTTTGGTGTTATCAGCACCACACTCTAAGCAAATGAGCCAACAGGCCAACCCGAGTGTATTTTCTACGTACAAGTTCTAGGAATACGGGCCAAGCCCGTGGCACACTCAGGAGAGTGTGGCACTGGGAGCGCAGCAGCGCTCCTGCCGCAGGTTCGGATCCTATATAGGGATGACCGGTGCGCTCACAGCGCTCACTGGCTGAGCACGGTGTGGCCGGTCTCAAAAAGGACAAAAAAAACAAACAACAACAACAACAAAAAAAAAACAAGTTCTAGGAATACAAGGGAGAAAGAGACAGACCTATCCTTTTCTCAGAGCTCATATGTCTATGCTGGGTGCCTAGCACATAGTAGATATTCAATAAGTGTATTTTCCCCTCCTTTGCCAAGGAAATGGGAAATTCTTCTGGGGAAAGGAAATGAGCCTGAATTGTGGTTAAATGTGACCTGGAGAATAAGAATGCATGGTCTACTCTTGAGAATAAAAAAAATCATCATCTGTTACTAAGCACTTGGACACTTGAA
>NW_007815248.1:0-917 GCF_000696425.1 Galeopterus variegatus | reverse complement strand
TACCCATAAAGCTGCCAATTTTATAAAAAATAAATTATATGTCAAGTTTTTTTTAAAAAAAAGAAATAGTTCCGTCCCTTTGAGCACTGAAAACGGGCCCACAAGATCAAGTCCTGGTCCTGGATGAGTTGAGCGGGGACTGTCCTAGGAAAGGGGGAAGGGCTAGGTCAAAGCCTGCTGGGTGCACTGGTGGCAGTGGGAATGTGGGAGGGACAAGGTGAGATCCAGATAGAGGAGCAGCTGGGGCCTGAGGATTCTGGAGTAGTGGGGAAATGCCAAGGACACTGATGGCTACGTACCCCTGAGCAAACAGATTTGGCCAGATCTAGGTGGATCTCTGAAGCCCTGGTGGGAGGGTCAGATGAGTGACTGAATTGGAGATACCTGGGGTGCCAGGTAAAAGAAGCCTCTTTTTCCTAATTGAGCTGCACCTCTGAAGGGGGCCTACCTTGACAAACACATTTGGCCATTGATACATTTGATAGAGGAAGGGAACTAGGCAAGAAGCTGAGTCCTGAGGTTTGGCTTCCCCAATTGGATGGCCCTGTGACCAGGACTGCCCCTGAGACCAGCAGGTGGAGTGGGGCTGGGACTGCAAAGTCTGGAGCTGGGGATGCAAACTGCACATGTGTTTTCCAGGAGGGTCCTGAGAGCTCAAGGCCATAGGCCAGGTTTCCAGCCCTGAGCCTGCAGCAGCTCAGAGATTCAGGGCCAGTTTGGTTCTTCCCTGTGAGGTTGTGGGCCTCTAGGGCTGGTCAGCCAAAAGTAGCCCCATTTATTCTCTTCCTTAAAGCTCAGGTGGATCAAGATAGGTGAAGACTTGAGTGTAGACCTTCTGATAGTACCAGGTCCTTTCGGCTTTGGGCACCCCCTCCACCCAGAACCAGCCAGCCCCTTCTCTCTCCTACTGCCATGAG
>NW_007815247.1:0-917 GCF_000696425.1 Galeopterus variegatus | reverse complement strand
GATTTCTGTTACTAGTTACATAGGTGGTACAGAATATTACACCTCAGTAACTAGTCATGTACTTTTTCTTCTACCTGGAATGCATTTTCTTCATTATTAACTTGGATGACTACAAGAGCCAGCATATTTGGGAATTTTATTTTTCCTAAACCACTTCAGACTAGGCTAGCTGTTCCTCTCCTCTGTCTCTGTAGTACTATAATACAGAACTTATCACACATTGCACTTGTATGTTTATGTAAATTATATAATATCTAAGTTGGAGGAAAGCAACCAAATTATGATTAAGAAGCCTCCTATCTTTAATATTCTCAGATTTGGTTATAATACATTAAATTCTAAAAATTTACAGATAATGCCTCCACCATAGTCCAATCCTATAAACTTTGGCTATGTTATTGTATACCAAGGAAAGATAAAATTTAATCTTGTATTATAGTTGTCACTCTTCTATTTTGACAAACAAAAAAACCTAATTTTTCTACTAAATTTGACAGATTGCTCTCAACTAAATTATTTTCTTGTAACACAGATTTGAAAAGTAAGTTAAGACATTTGTTTCCTTTTAGGAAAAAAGGTAATTTTCAAATATTTAACAATACATGTTTAAATATAAAGGCTTTCTTCTACCAAAAGTTAAAGTTTTAAATCAACTTAAAAATATCCCTGCAATTATTCGTTTTTCAGGTACTAACATTTCTAAGTCATATTCAATTGATTGCACATTACAATTTTTCCTAACTGTGAAAGATAGCCTTAAAAATGTTTTTTACTTTTCATATGTTTTTGACACATTATAACCCATATCTAAACCAAATTCTTTGCTTCCCCAGCAAGAATTTGTATCTAAAACTGCTGTGTTCTCAAGTTCACATTGAACCTCGCATGAGAAATCAACTGGAAAATGAGAAAAACAC
>NW_007815246.1:0-917 GCF_000696425.1 Galeopterus variegatus | reverse complement strand
GTGCAATCTATTTCAGTCCTAGTCCTTGATCAGTGGAGGAAGGATACACACGTGCATCATAAAGTGCCAGATTGTTTCTTACATTTTCTTAGGAACATAGACATATTGAACAGACAATTAACCACATGATGTTAATTACTGAAGAAATTATCATTACTAAAATAAAATATATGCGGAATTTTGAAATTGCATGTAATGTGTGATATATGTTTTTTAACTATAATATATATATTCTAAGTATATATAAATTAACTCTAACTAACTATGTATACACAACTTTAAACTTTTTCTCTATCTCAATATTTATATACAATATCAATGATCTGGCATGGATTATTCTAAACTGCAAATTTCAAAATGAAAGAAATTTCCATATTGCAATCAACAAAGTACGACTTTCATAGAACTGTTTTTTTTTTGCATGAACTTGTGGTTAATATATAGCTCAAACTGGAAAGTAAGCCCTTAAAAATGCCATTAGTTCAGACAAAGCAAATATAAGATAATAAATTAGTTGTATATAAAAATGAGGAACTGCAAACATAATTATTATTTTTATATAAGTGGAAGCAAGAAAAATGTAACTACAGGAATGTTTTTCATAGATGACTTACTTTTAGACAGGATTTTCAGTTAATGCAATAGATTTTCCTCTGATTCTCAGCAAGACTACCTAAGGGGTGTTTTGAAAAGGAATGGGAACACCTCTGCTTTTCTCCACTATTAGGGATATACTTGTGAGAACCAGGAATACTGGATGTCTTAGAAATGTTTGTCTTCTGCAATCTTCTGAAATCCTTTCCATCATTATAGTGACAGATCTACGTAAAATCATCTGATAATGGAACATAAATTCCTTTTAATTATAAATATATAGACTTCATTGCAGAGCTTTTCTATATATATGTATATTTTCA
>NW_007815245.1:0-917 GCF_000696425.1 Galeopterus variegatus | reverse complement strand
TGCTTACTTCACCTGTCTAGACCTTAATGATGCCTTTTTCTGCATCAGACTGGCCCCCAGAGTGAATCCTTCTTTGCTTTCCAATGCGACAGTCATGAAGAAACCAGAGGACAATTAACTTGAACATGGTTGCTTCAGGGATTCAAGAAGTACCACAACATTTTTGGCATGAGCCTTGCTTCTGACTTACAGATTTTCCCAGTCAAACAAAGTGGATGTACTCTGCTCCAATACGTTAAAGACCTGTTGCTGGCAGGAAAAACCCACCAAGAATGTATGAAAGGGACTGAACTCCTCCTCATTCTACTTTGGAAGAAAGGATGCAAGGTATCTAAGAAAAAGGCCCAAATATATCATGAAAAAGTCAAATATTTGGGGTTCCATATCTCCCAAGGACAACACCAACTGGGACTGGAATATAAACAGGCTGTCTGTTCCATCCTGACCCGCAACACATGAAGACAGGTTCGTGAATTGCTGGAGGCAGCAGGATTCTGCAGGATCTGGATGCCCGACTTTACAGTACTGTCCAAACCCCTATATGAAGCAACAAAAGCAGGGGGTAAAGAACCCCTAATCTGGGAAACAACCCAACAGAAGTCCTCAATGGACATAAAAAGGGTGCTTACAAGTGCCACAGGACTGGGACTGCCCAACAGGGAAAAACCCTTCTTTCTATACATCCACGAAAGAGACGGTATTGTGGTGGGAGTTCTAACTCAGCTTCGGGAGTCCTGGCACCTCCCAGTGGCATACCTTTCAAAACAGCTGGACACAGTGGCCCGGGGCTGGCCACCCTGTCTTTGGGCAGTAAAGGCCATGGCCCTTCTAGTTGCCAAAACTGACAAGTTGACCATGGGACAAGGAGCCACCATGTAAGCGTCCCATGCTGTCCTCACCCTGCTGGATTCTAAAGG
>NW_007815244.1:0-917 GCF_000696425.1 Galeopterus variegatus | reverse complement strand
TCTATTAGGAATACTTGTTACGTCTATTTAACCCATTCAGCTCAACAAACAAATGAACAAACACCAACAAAACCAATATGATCTATTTTTTTGTGTGGAAATATATCTGTTTGTAATGGTGCAAAAAAATAGAAAAGATGCTATGATCTCTAAAAGGGCATAGTCGTAGATCACTTCTATACATATATAATACATGAGTACAAAACTTGCCCTCTGAATATCCACTTCATTATCTGCTGCAATTTCAAAGGCCTTTTTGAAAATAGTGAAGGAAAATGTGGCTTCACAATTTTCCAGCTTTTTACATTCTTTTGTTGGATATCTCCATAGACATGCATTCCTGATCTGTGAAAATAATCTTCTCTGTGTCATGCTCAGTTCCAGTAAGCCTCTGGCTCTCTATGCAAGAGCATGCACACTGTATGGAGCTGCTCCTGACTCTGCATCAATCACTGCTGGCTCAGCCTCCTCCGCAGAATGGCAGCCAGTCTCTGTCTGGTCTCATTTACTGAAGATGCTTGACCCCTAGGAGGGCGTGGCTGGGGGAGAACAGGCCTACCTGAGCTGCTGGCCCTCTTGGGCTTATCTGAAGTAGGGGGAGCAGTGGGTTTTGCCACTCCGTGCAGGCTGGGGATTTTGATTCCTTTTCCAGCAGAGTTCAGTCTCGCAAGGCTTCTCTCTCCAGGATTACTGACCACTGCAGCAGAGGAGGTTAGGCTGCCCTTGCTGAGGGAACATGGTGACAAGGGTAAACTTCTGTTGAGCTTCCTGAGCTCCAGGAGCTGTTCTCGGGCTTGACTCAAAGCCTCCGTCAGTTCAAAGCGTTCTTCACACTCTCTACGCACTGTTTCCTGAAGAAAAGTGTTCTGAAAAGAGAGAGGGGAAAAAAGTCACCCTAGCTTTAAACAGTGTGTACA
>NW_007815243.1:0-917 GCF_000696425.1 Galeopterus variegatus | reverse complement strand
AACAATAAAGGAGATTGAAGCTGTAATCAGAAAGCTCCCATCAAAGTAGCCGGCCCGGTGGTGCACTGCTACAGTGCGCCGCTTGGGAGCGCGGCAGCGCTCTAGACGAGGGTTTCAATCCGACATACAGACCGGTTCCTGCTCACTGGCTGAGCGAGGTGCGGGCGCAACACCAAAAGTTGCGATGCCGTTGCCGGTCCCGGTCCGGTACGGGTGCGACACTGAGGGTTGCGATCCATTGCCAGACACATAAAAAGAGAAAAAGGAAAAAAAATAAATAAATAAAAAAATAAGGGCCGGCCCGGTGGCGCGCTGCTACAGTGCGCCGTTTGGGAGTGCGGTGGCGCTCCCGCCAAGGGTTCGGATCTCACATACAGACCGGTTCCCGCTCACTGGCTGAGCAAGGTGTGGGAGCAATGCCGAGGTTTGCGATCCCGTTGCCGGTCCCGGTCCGGTACGGGCGCGACACTGAGGGTTGCAATCCGTTGCCGGACACGAAAAAAGACAAAAAAAGGAAAAAAGATAAAATAAAATAAGAAAGCTCCCATCAAAGAAAAGCCCTGGACCAGATGGATTCACAGCAGAATTTTACCAAACATTCAAAGAGGAATTGATACCGATTCTTTACAAACTTTTCCAAAAGATTGAAACAGACACAAAACTCCCAACTCATTCTATGAAGCAAACATCATCCTGATACCAAAACCAGGTAAAGATATAACCAAGAAAGAAAACTACAGGCCGATATCCTTGATGAATATAGATGCAAAAATCCTCAATAAAATATTAGCAAACAGAATACAACAACACATATGTAAAATTATTCACCATGATCAAGTGGGATTCATTCCAGGCGTGCAAGTGTGGTTCAACATATGCAAATCAATAAATGTGATACACCATATTAATAAAATCAA
>NW_007815242.1:0-917 GCF_000696425.1 Galeopterus variegatus | reverse complement strand
AAAAAAATAATAATAATTTGCTTATTGAAGAAAATTTACAAATTACTGAAAATGAAGACAATAACATTTATTCATAATTCCACTTAGTAGTACAGCAGTTATCATGGATATTTTCTTTCCTTCTAGTCTTTTTTTTTCCCTGTAGATATTTAAAAATCAAATTGGATGCCTCCATATTCTTCAACTATCTTTCTTTTTAACAAGGTCCTATTATGAAAATATCCTGGTGTTATTAAATATTCTGATTTCTATTGGTTGCACCTATGGTTATTCTTTCATTTATTTAATCATTTTATGAACTATTTAACATGCAAGTTCTTTTAATTTTTCCCTATACTTAATATTTTTAAACATAAATCATGTCTCATATTTTCAATTATTTTCTTATATTGTTATGGAGGAATAAAGCCATGCCTTTATGGAAAAAAAAATCAAAATGTAAAGGTAAGTTTTAGATTTTAATCAATTACTTCTTTAGTTTGTCTTGAATTGGATTTTTAAAACACAGTATTTTTATTATTGCATGTGAGTTTAAAATTTTTCAGTAGGCAAACTTGCTAGTTATTTCCTTTATGGCTTTTATTTTACCTGTTATGATTAAAAGGTCTTTCCTGATAACAATATTATAAAAATATTTTTAAAATTTATTTTATTTTATTCATATGTATATATTTTTTGGCAGCTGTCTGGTAAGGGGATTCAACCTACAAAAAGTTTAAGCCCTATCTTCTAGAACATTTATGATTTTGCTTTTACACTAAATCTTTGATTCATTCAGAGTTTGTTTTGGCATAAGAAATGAGGTAGGATTCCAGATTTATTATTTCTGAGTCATTAGCCCATCAATATTCAATTCTCTATTTTTATCTACTGATGGGAAATTCTGAGGCCTTGGATTGGAAGCTTCGTCATGTGGT
>NW_007815241.1:0-917 GCF_000696425.1 Galeopterus variegatus | reverse complement strand
CCAGAATTTGTGGACATAAAATGAAACTTAAGGCATGAGTACTCAGAGGCTATAAATATGTTAATGCACATTAAAATGCCATGTCCATCCAAGAAAATGTGGCATGTTTTTCTTTAATAATTTTCAAAAGCAGAGCAAATGAAGGCAGAAAGACAGAGAGATACAGAGAAGTAAAGAGCAATTAAGACAAGAGAAGAAAAGGGAAAGAGATGAAGGAAAGGAAAATTGGGAGATAGAAGAGAAGAGCAAAACGGGATGCAAAGAGAATATTGAAAAATCACCTTTCATTCACTTTTATGGAGTTTTGTGACTGATGAAACTCACCCAAGCTGCTAAATTTATCAACTAAAGACTCAACTTTTGTCTCCTGTTTTTGTTTTGTATTTTGGTAGATTTGATTTTCTTTAAAATTCTATCATCTTATAAGGTCCAAACCTTCGTTTCCCATTTATCCCCCCTGGATCTTCTCGAACAGTGATCCTTTAAAAAAAGCCACACACACAAAAATATGTGTTCACACATTAGTAAGGCAGACTGGACATTTAAATAGTTAGAGCACATATTACCTACAGAAAAAATGTAACTATTCTTTTGTTTAAGTAATGGGTCTGTTCTAATAATTCACATCTGAGGAATTGTTTTTTAATACTTACAGGACAAAATAAATTTTGGTTTGATATTACCTCTTTCCATACATAACCCTCTGACATCCAATGCTATACTTGTTTGTTATCTGGGACTTTTCATCAGATTTATTTATCAAGAATAACAACTCTATGTTATTTTTTTCTACTGAGAGAAAGTCTTCCCCTTTATGACACATCCCCATTCTTGGTGCTTCTATAAGAGATTAACGTATTGTTTTTGGTTCTCTTTCCAGCCAGAATAAAACCAGTGAAACCAGTGCTCTGCAGTCC
>NW_007815240.1:0-917 GCF_000696425.1 Galeopterus variegatus | reverse complement strand
GACGCAACCCACTGCCCAGCCAGAAGCCATCTCCTGGCATGTCCACTCTGTGGACCCCCTGAGCTGCTGCGGCCAGAGTCGCTGTGCCCGGCCCTGGCTGCATGAGCCCCATCTCCGGCCCACCAGCTCCTCCCTATTTCTGTCAGGGGCTCTCCTATGACTTTCACTCGCTCTCAGGGGACTGGATCCACTTCGCGGAGAAGACTGAGGCTGTTTGAAAGGCCATGCTGACCCCCAGCCACATTGGAAGTCCTGGGGCTCTCAGCATCTGACCTTGGGGTTCAGGGGATGGCCTCCCTCCTGGCCGAGGCTGGCCCCCAGCTTGGGGCTGCTTCCAACCCCCATTATTCCCTTCATTAGTGTTATTTCTGGAAAAAAGCCACAGGCTTACAAGGCTGAAAACGCACAGGCCAGAGCAGGAGTGGCTCTCCCACTCGACCACCAGCCTCCCGTTCTCTTTCCTGATCTGTACATTACTCTTCTCCAAGGTAATCGAAAGTACAGCTTATATATACATTGCTCCCCTTTCTTTTTCTTTTCTACTTGGAGGTATCTTGGAGGGTCCATTGGTTTAATGACACACGGACCTGCTTCTGAGCGGCTTAGTCACCACAGCTGGAAGTGTCTACGTATTGGCCAATCTCCTATTGATGGACATTTAGGTTGTTTCTGATTCTTTGCTACCACAGGTGACCCAGGATATCTGCAGGGTACAAGCATAGAAGTGGAATCCCTGGGTCAAAGGGTCTGTGCGTCATCTGTGTGGCAGGTCCTGCCCAAGTGTCTTCCCAAGAAGCTGTCCCAATTCCTGCTGGCAGTGGGTGTGAGGCTCGGCCCCCAACACTGCATCTGGCGTCTGGCCTCTGCAGTCCCTCCTTTAAACTCCCACATGCCAGCTTCCCCAGCCTCCCTCCCCG
>NW_007815239.1:0-917 GCF_000696425.1 Galeopterus variegatus | reverse complement strand
ATTTGTAGGTGCTAACATTAGAGAAGTGAAAACAATAGACAACTTTTCTGCTTTTGTGGATCTTATATTTTGCTGCTCTATTTTCTCTCTCCCATAGTGACAGTAACCACCATCCTTGATCCCCTTACTTTTCCACCTTCTAATGTCTTATTTACCCTGTTCTCATTGTGTTAGGATTTTGAAAATGAAAAGCCTTGAAAATTTTTTGAAATAAAAAGAAAATCTTGAAGTAAAAGACCTTGAATTTTTATTCCACCAGTGTGAATGTATTTTTAAAGAAGGGTATGCATGTTGAAAAGCAATTCTATTACTCCAGAGATAAAGTAGTAAAAGGAACTGGAAAAAAATGAAGATTGTGAATATCAAAGATCTTGAAAACTAAGAGAGAACATAATTTCAAAGAGAAGAGAAAGTTTACATGGTCAAATGCTACAGAAAGATTGAGGAGAAATATATTTGCTTATACATATTAGCATAATTGAATTCGTTTTTTTTAGATTTTTCATTGTTGTTGATTGAATAGTTTTTCAAGTTAGCAGAAAAATCTTTCTAGGGTAAGTGGTTGTCTAAAAGTATAACCCTCCCTGAGAAGAAGACCGTAATTCCGATTCTTACTGTTCTGCTCAACTTTCAAAACTTGCACCATGTCAATTGATGCATTTCTGAATTTTCAAAAAAATTGTGTAATGATATCTACCTTGCATAAAAATCTGTGAAAAAATTTGGTATTATATTTCATATACTTTGTAAAATATTACATAATTTTAAGCAGTTATTTGTGTTTTAAAATTTTAATTTTTTGACTTCCTTTTATTTCTATTTTTATCTACCCAGCTTATCTAACATATTTTAAATGCAGTTCTCAGAATATGACAATGACCTAATATTGCATCTTTAAGATTTTCTTTATCAGAAAT
>NW_007815238.1:0-917 GCF_000696425.1 Galeopterus variegatus | reverse complement strand
GTTCACTGTTTGAGCTCTTCAGCCAGGAGATGACAGTATTCTTTGTCTGATTCTGTTGTGTTCCAGTAGATTAACAACCAGTAAAAGTTTCTAAATATTCTGATGTAGAGATCTAAGCAGCACTAGTAGTCTGAAGCTGAGCCCCTTGGCAGAGATGGTTTCCCTGGGGTGCTAGATTTGAGTCTCTGTCCTCCTAAATACTACTTTCTGTGGCCGCTGGCTCAAAGGGTCTTTTCTAAAAGTGCTCTCCTGAAGGAAATGCTGATATTCATTAGAAAAAGAGAAGTAGAATTTATATTATGTTACCATCAGGGGAGACACTGCCTTTAATCCTTTCCTCCCTCTTTTTTCTCTTAAAATTTTCAAGAAATCCCAGAGTAGAGGGTCAGTCCTAGATCAGAAGGAGCAGGAAAGTCAGCCAGGGTGTGCTGAGAGGCCACATTAAGAACAAAGCAAACACTCTGAAGTCCTAAGAGAAAATTGCTCTAAATTCAGAATGATTTCATCATACAACAAAAGATGGAGGGATTCTTGATTAGTAGTAGGCTTTTTGGTTGGCAAGAAGTAAGTAAACTTTAGGTGATGGGATTGGCCATAGAAATACAGAAGATCCTATGCTTTCAACTCTTGTTAAGTTAGCACCCTTTATATGTTATTCTGAACCAAATTATTTGGGGTTGGTTGGTGGCTGAGAAATGGACTTTTGCACTTATAGTTCGGAAGAAAAAAAAAAACCTTAAAAGTTTTAAATTTTTCACCAGTAGAGTGTTTTTCCTTAGTTGATACTTAAAACTTTATTCTGGATTAGGTTATTGAGTGGGAATGGCAGAGAGTAGTAATTTTTAGTGTAATCTTTAGTATGATGTAAAAATAAATCTCTAAAGACATCAAGGAGAAAATGTTCTTTACAGACTTTC
>NW_007815237.1:0-917 GCF_000696425.1 Galeopterus variegatus | reverse complement strand
CCTAATTTATAGTTGAAAAATAATTAGAACAATGGTTGCCTCTGGGGGAGGAGAGTGGGGATTCACTGGGAAAGCACATGAGGGAACTTCCTAGGGTGATGGTAATGTTCTGAATTTGACAAAGATATAGGTTGCATAGGTGTATGCATTTGTCTGAATTCATTGAATGATACCCAAAAGATGCATGCATCTCATTGCATATAAATTTTACATTAAAATCATAAAAATATTTTAAACTCTGATTAATGGGCTGCATAGTACAGTATTTGTATGCGTGTCTCCAACTTACATTAAAATTTATTGAAATAAAAGATGGACTAGTGGATAATAAAGAGATGCATGAAAGTATAGATAATTGAAAAAAGAGCAGAGTAAAACATTAATTGTAGAGTCTAGGGGGGAGGTTTTTGTGTGTCCATGATAAAATCTTTTTTAGTTTTCATGTGATTGAAAATGTCAATGATAAAATGATGGAAACAAAGTCAATAAACGCATATACAAAATTCTTAACCATTCATTGATTTTCTGGTATTGACAGCTTCATTTTGATCTTACTCCTCAATGGGAAAGGAATCATTAAGAGATTTGAGACTGTTCTGACAATCAATAGACATAGCTCTTTGTGCACCAACATATATTTATATTCATATATGTTTATGTATATATTAAAACTATTAGAAAACCAAACATAAATTGATAGAAGCACAATTATGACTGAACACTTTGGCAGACCTCTCAGATAAGAAAGATACATCTGAAGGAAATTTTTATCTTAACCTGTTCTTGAGTTTAAAGCCCTGTCATCCTATATCTTCACTTCAAAATTATTCTCCTGTAATTTATGGACCATCTAAATTTGGAATTGGAATCATTTGGAATAATAATTAAACCCACAGATTTTAAGACCCACTCTATTA
>NW_007815236.1:0-917 GCF_000696425.1 Galeopterus variegatus | reverse complement strand
TTTCAACCTTTAATTTCTAAAATCCTTACATCTCAAAGTGTGTCTTTTATGTTAATGGATTGTATTGATTCAGTTTTATATTTAAACTGTTACTTTTATTTTTAAGAGAGGTAAGTTATCGCTTGTGCTCTATAATTGAAATGTGCGTCCCTATAAGAATCACACTTTAGTCTATATTATTAGCTAATACCGTTTAAAACTGTATTTTCATATTCACTACAGTTTTCATATTTTCACTACTGTATTTTCATATTCACTACAGTTCAAAACTACCATTGTCAGCAAAAAATATATACATTTCCCAAATATAGATTATTCCTCTTCATCACAAAATAATTTAAAATAAATACCTCATGATAAACTAATGATCACAATTAAAAATTCCTGCATGACAGAGAAAGCTGCATGTGTGTAATTTAGTTCTCTAGACAACAACAGTAATGTGAGTCATGGCTCACTGTAGTATAGAACTAAATAGTTACAGACCTATTTAGAGACAGTTATTCAGAGAGAAAGTAAGTAAGCATATATTATTGGTAGAGAGGAATTACTAGTCTCACATGAAGAATTTTTATCAGGGGCCAGCCTGGTGGTGCACTGGAGAGTGCGCCGCTTGGGAGCGCAGCGGCACTCCCGCCGAGGGTTCGGATCCCATGTGGAGACTGGTTCCCGCTCACTGGCTGAGCGCGGTGCGGGCGCAACACCGAGGGTTGCGATCCCGTTACCGGTCAGTAAAAAAGACAAAAAGGAAAAAAAAAAAGAATTTTTATCAGGTAAAACTTTTAGTGAAAGGGAGAAGCTAAAACGGCATGAAAGGAAACCTTTTGTTTAAATTGAATTCTTAGATTTGTAGGAAAAAAAAAAGTGAAGTTTAAATGTTAAGTTCCAAAAAATTTTGAAGATGCAGAAAAATTGAG
>NW_007815235.1:0-917 GCF_000696425.1 Galeopterus variegatus | reverse complement strand
GACACATGGGACAGCAGCCAGAGCTCCAGACTGGGGAGGCCAGCAGAGTCCCAGCTTCACCAATAACAACTGGGACCTTGGGGAAAGCTCCCCCCACCCCCATCTGGCTCTTGTATTTCAAAGAAAGCTATTCAAATAAGTGCTTACATTTCTGTGTAATGTTAAAGTATTTACGATTCTACAAATTTCTATGTGGAGTAGAGAGAATGATAGGATTGTGTTTCCCCAGATCTAAGTATAAATTTGTCAGTGTAGTCTAATTTTTTTTTCTTTTGCCAAATCGTTCTATGTGCTGATACTAAGCTGTGGTCAGCCAAAACCCTAGCTATTTTTTACATATTCTGCAGCAAAGCAAGAAAGTTTCTGTGTTTCATCAAGGATTAGCAACTGATAAATAAAACTTTATCAGTGTGTTATCTACATAAAGCACTTCTAATAATAGGCTTTCTTATTTGCTTGTTTGCTCCTTTGTTTAAAATAAGTTGAAAATGAGGATAGCAAAAGTAATGGCTAAAAGTTATAATTTAACTTTTTAAAAAAATATTAGTTACCTAAGAATTGAGCTATGGTTTTGGTGTTGTGTTTTAAGTGACCATGCCTTCTTAGAGCCACTGATGCTTGCCCCGAACACAATAGCTAAGCAAATAGGTAAAAAGCACATGGCTGGGATTTGCAGCATCTTTTATTCTCAAGACAGTGTCTTAAATTTCCTCTTGATTTCAGTGACAATAATGATTGTATTTCCTGTCTCTTTTAATATCCTTTCCTCACATCAAAATTCACCTTCTTATTTCCTCGATCAAAAAAATGCATAAGTGCAAGGCACTTTGTAACTATGAAAAATAAACTTTACAAATAAAAATTTCCTCATACAATAAAGTTTCTTTACCTCCCATTTGGTCTTCAGGGAACACACA
>NW_007815234.1:0-917 GCF_000696425.1 Galeopterus variegatus | reverse complement strand
GGAACATATTCTCATCATAATGAATAAATTGGATTTTATGCTTTATTCTGTATTGTGTGTAATTTATTAATATCAGGGTGTTTTTCTTCAGTTCATCCACTATTAATAGTTATATAGATTTTTTTTTTCTGTTTCCAAATCAGACACTGATTATATAGTAAACTGATCTCAATCTTTATTCAGCATAATTTTAAAGAACATGGAGAAGACTGAAGACAAGTGGGCGTCCAGTATGGAAAAAGAGATAAACATGTTAAGGAGAGTAAGAAAAAAAAATTCTCAATTGCACATTGATCTTGCTTACTTAAATCTTTGGAATAACCTGTAAATAAATAGCTGGTCCATATTGACTAGTATGTCTCAGATCCTCCTAATTCCAAATGTGCCAATAAAAGTACTAATGGCATGTGGGATAGAACTGAAAAGGCTTGGGAATTCTGTTATATATTTGGACATAAACTGAGCCTTTCAAACTTTGCATAGCTTCGAGTTTATCTTAGACAGAAACATGGCAACGAATAATTGAAAGCAATAAACTTCACTTTTTTATTTCAGAATAAACAATATGGATAGTAAATATTTCAAAGTTTTAAAATAAAATATGTGATCACCAGTAAAGGCAAACAATCAAAACATTTATGAATTAACCTCTGGTTATTTCTGGAAAGAGTTACTTGTTTCTCTAATAATTATAGTTGTAATAAATGAAATTGTACATAAAGAGAAACTAAAATGAAGTATGTGAGCCAGCAGACACATTAAAACTGGATATAAATACATAAATATGCAGAATTAGAAATAAGATATGCATAGCCATATCTTATTTTTCTAACATGAAAATAGAAAAGCAGATGCTTGGGCTGGCCCTGTGGCGCACTCGGGAGAGTGCGGCACTGGGAGCGCAGCGACGCTCCCGC
>NW_007815233.1:0-917 GCF_000696425.1 Galeopterus variegatus | reverse complement strand
AATTTACAGAAAAGAAAACTATGAATCAATATCTCACTATAGCTCATAGATTCAAGATGCAAATTTTCTAAGCAAAATGTTAGCAAGTTCAATCCAAGAATGGATAAAAAAGTAATACTTCAGAACCAAATGTGGTCTATTTCTAAAGTGGAGGAATTGTTTACATTTGAGTATAGACAATTAAATTCACCATACTAAAAACAGATGATCATAAAGCCTGTAACAAAATTCAAAATCTATTCCCTGTTAAAAACTCTTAGCAAGGTAGAAATAGATGAAGACATCTTCAAATTGATAAAGGTTATCCAAAAACAAAACCAAACAAACAAATGATAAAGCCCACAACCCTACAGCTAATATGATATTTAATGATTAAAGATTCAATGTTATGTCTTTAACATCAGGAACAAGACAAGAACGTATGTTATCAATTCTACTCAACACTATACTGGCAGTTCTAGCCACTGAATAAAGCAATCAAAATAATTGTAAGTCAATCACATTAGAATAGAAGAAGCAAAACTCTTATTATTCACTAGTAGCATAAAGAAATTCCCATGAAGTCTACAAAAAAGCTACAATATCTAAAAGTTAAGTTTATCAAAGTTGCAGAACAAGATGCAAAAAACAATTTTTCTATATTACCAATGAGCAATCAAAAATTAAAATTTTAAAAAATGCCATGATCATAGCATCAATAATGTTAAATACTTATAAATAAATCTGACAAAAGATATGCAAGATTTATAAAGAAAAAACTACAAAACACATTGCAGTGAAAAACTAACACAGATCTAAGTAAATGAAGACATATACGGTCCTCATGGGTTAGAATACTTAATATTGCTAAAGTATTAATTCTCCTTAAATTTCCTATTGGCTAAATAAATTACAATAAAGCAGCATTTTTGTTTTAG
>NW_007815232.1:0-917 GCF_000696425.1 Galeopterus variegatus | reverse complement strand
TCCTTTGTTGGCTTATTAGCTTTTCTTTCTTTCCTGTGATTGCTTTAGGGTTTATTATATATACCACATCTCTAACTTATTGCAGTCTACATTCAAGTAATGTACCACTTTACATATAGGGTAAGAATCTTACAGCAGTAAGATTCCATCTAACCCCTTCTGGGCCTTTGTTCCATTGTTGTCTTACATTTTACTTCTACATATATTATAAACTCCATGATTAATTTTAGTACTTTTTCCTTAAGCAGTAATTATTTTTATAAGAAAGGTTTTTGCTCTTCATTCCTTTCTGTAGATCCGATTTCCATCTGGTATCTTCTTCCTCACCCTGAAGGACTTCCTTGAACACTTCTTGTACTACAAATCTGCTGGTTATAAATTCTATCAGCTTTTGTATGTCTGAAATAGTCCTTATTTCACCTTCTTTTTGAGAGATGCTTTTCCTGGGTATAGATTTTGAAGTTAATTTTTTTTCTTTCAGACGAAGATTGGGCACATTCAGGGTGGTATGGCTGTAGACAATATTTTTTCTTTCAACACTTTAAAGATGTTACTCCACTATCTTCATATATGCATTGTATCTGATGAGAAATATGCTGTCATCCTTATCTTTGTTTCTCTATATGTAATATGTCTTTTTCCCTGATTGCCTTTAATAATTTCTCTTACTGTCTGGTTTGAGCAATTTTTTTTTTTTCATTTCTATTTTTGGTATTAGCAATTTTTGAGTGTGAGTTTTGGTATATTTTTCTTCATGTTCCTTGTGCTTGGGGTCCATTGGATCTGCAGGTTTATAGATTTCATTACATTTGCAAATTTTCAGCCATTACTTCTTCAAATACTTTTTCTGTAATCTCCTCTCCTTTGAAGACTCTAATTACACACATATTAAACCACTTGAGGTTGTTCTACAGTTT
>NW_007815231.1:0-917 GCF_000696425.1 Galeopterus variegatus | reverse complement strand
GTGCCAGATGCTTTAAATATTTGTTGTTCAGGGCTCAGAACTGTCCCCTTTCTCTGGAAGACTTCCCTCAGCCTGTGGGCTCCAATTTGCCCAGAAAGCATCCCATGGCCAAAGGCTTACTGCTCTGAGGACACAAGCAAAAGAGGCTTTCACTAAGAAAAATGAAACAAATTCTAAATTTAGATAGATAATGATCCTGGTTTTAAAAAAATTAAACTTAACATGCATAATTAATAAAAATAAATTAAAAAGAAAATGATACATCATTGCTAATTCGGAATTATATCGAGTAAAGGAAATTCAACTTGGTAAAACTATAATTTATCTACCAAATGACTTAGCAATTCTCTGCCATGTGATTGCTCCATAAAATCACAATAACCGTGTTTTGGGATTTTAACAAAATAAGTTGAAATATTCTTCAAAATCTTAAAATAGTATAAACGTTTAAACTTTGTCCCTCAACAAAAATGAATATACATTTTTATGAAATGCATGTGGAATATTAATAAATGTGATCAAATATTAAGCCATAAATAAAGTCTCAGTGTATTACAATGTAAAAATACTAGAGATATAGCATTCTCTTATAACACTGAATGGGAACAAGAATTTAATAACAAAACAAAATTTTAAAAAGTCCCTAACATCTGTAAATTACAAAAAAAAATTATTCTGAAAAAATTTAAGAAAAAATCCTAAATTGTACAATTCAAAAAATATCAATTATGAATCATTCATATAGAAGTTATGAGATAAAGGCATAAAGTTTTAATTAAAGAAGGAAAAAAAGAACAACAAACAGCTAAGGGAAAGCAGAATGATGAATTTAATAAAGATAAATGCATAAAGTAACCAATTAGAAATAAGATAAATGGCTGAACTAATAAATAAACCAAACACAAACTTTAAGTAAA
>NW_007815230.1:0-917 GCF_000696425.1 Galeopterus variegatus | reverse complement strand
TTCTTAAGGTAGAAGTTTACATTACCAAATTGAGATTTTTTCTTATTTTTAATACAGGTGTATCCAAGTACAAATTTTCCTTCTAAGAACTTTATGAGCCCTCCCTCCTAAGAATTTTGATATGCCGTGCTTTGATCTTTTTCTCAAAGTACCGTCTAATTTCTCTGTGATTTTTGTTTTTATACATTGTTTATTTAGGAGAGTGTTGTTTAATTCACGTTTGTGAGTTTTCTAAGTTTCTTTCTGTTTTTGTGTTCTGAGAACATATTTTCTATGATCTTAGTCTTTTTTATTTTTTAAAAAAAAAGAAAAATTTAAACAACAATAAGTAACATTAATGGAAAGATTTGCATTATCTTTCAATTCTATCTTTCCACAAACTTTTTGAAGTGCCTTTGTGTTTATATTCTGTTTTATTGATTTCTCATCAATTTATGTTGCTAAACTTAGATATTTAATTTCTGTTCTTGGTTTATTTTTATTAAGTGGACTTGTTGATTTGCTTAGAAATTAATTTGCTTTTGAAAAGTTTATTCATTTTCCTTTGTTGAAATTAATTTGATATTTGCATGCTTTTGGAAGACTTTAGAGAGCTATTTTAAATAATCATAGAGATTATAGAATGAAATGTGTAAATTAAGTTTTAATATTTACATCTCCAGTGTTTGTGAAAATTTGAAGCCCTACTTTCTACACAGTATTTTGTTATTCATCTGTTATTCAGTTTCTGTATTTGTTAGTTGAGCAAATAAATGTACATATCATTTTTTAAAAAAGGAAAAAGAAAATATACTTTCACTCTGCAGGAATCTGGTGGCAAACACAACCTCATGGCTAATAATAATGTGCTTCTGATAAAAATAATGTGCTTTATTAATAAAAAATTAGTTAATACAAAAAGTTGATTATTCCTTTGG
>NW_007815229.1:0-917 GCF_000696425.1 Galeopterus variegatus | reverse complement strand
CTAATGCATCCTGTGGCTGTTAAAAGGCCAAATTCTTTACACAGCCCTCTTGTGTGGATTCACCCCTTCCTCCTTCTCTGTTCTCTTTTTGCCTTTCTCCTCTCTTCTACCATTGCCTTCTGTGAAAGTGGCTTTCTTTCTTTCTTTTTTTAAATTGAGTTACAAGGAAGAAAAATTTAATAAAAGACAAATATTTCTTTGGGGGACCTATGGAAGAAAGGATAGTTCCATGCATTATCAAGTCTGAATTAGTTTTTTTTTTTTCTTTGTCTGTCATGTTCTGTTTTAAAGGAGTTTTGTTTCTTTTAAGTGCTATAATATCTTGAACTAGTTGCGTATTAAGCACTTCTAAGTAGAACTTTATGTGGCTTTGATTTAATGATGACATTAAGTCCTTTCTAATGACAGCTTCCTTTTGGCATAAGGTGCTAACACCTTGTGACTCATTAATGGCAGAGATTCCTGAATGAGGTTACCTGGAAGACATGAGGTAGGTGACTGAGTGACCTCAGACAAGTCACTGAACCTATCTGGGCTCCTTTCATTTTCCGGAAAATGACGTATTACACCATATGATAAGATCTTTTAGGGCTCAGGAATTTTGCAATTCTTTGACCTGTTTTAGTTCAGTGGTTATTACTAATAAAAATTATAGTACCATTTTACTGAATACTAGCTACATGCTGAGAATTTTGCTGTGTCTAGCATTCCCTGATGAATCTAGCTATTACACCATGTATAGTAATTAAGAAAGTATCCTTATAATCCCCATTTAATATGTGAGAAGACTGAGGCTTAGGGAAGTTACTCTGTCGTCTTCACAGCTGTACTATACTGTAAATTTCATTTAGCTTACGTTCAACTTATCAAATGGGATTTAAGTTAATGAGATTTTACTGAACTAAGGAACATTTCTC
>NW_007815228.1:0-917 GCF_000696425.1 Galeopterus variegatus | reverse complement strand
GCCCGGCCTCTCCTGGCACCTGCCCTCTATCCCCCACCAGCCTCCTCTGTCTGGATGAGGCCAGGCAGGGGGCAGGGCAGGTGGGGGGATTGGGTCAGCAGGAGACCCAGCTCCAGCCCCTCCCCACGAGGTGCACCATGTGGATTTGTTTAAAATCTGAAAACCGTGTACCTTCAGGGAAACTTCTCGGGGAGGCAGCCAGGAAAGGGGAAACCCCATCATTTAAACCCACTGCTTTCAGTTTTGTGAATCGACATGCAGATGCCTTTTCCTTGATCTTTCAGCCACAGAGTACACACAGCTTTCCATTTTTAACTCTGTGTAATAAGCATTTTAAATGTTTCTACATTCTTCATGATTATTATACTTAGTGGTCACCTATTCCGTTGAGTTGATGTACTATAACTTTCAGTTATTCTGTCGTTCAACCTCTCGGTTCTATAACTATCAATCATTCTGTCGTTCAACCTCTCGGTTATGCTCGTTTTATAATTCAGGTAATGCTGCAGGGCACATCTTCAGGTACACACAGTTGTCCTCATCTTGGGTGATATCACTGGGTGACCGTGTCCAGTTGTGTTTTTGCAGCATGTTAGGCATGTCAGTGGAGGCGCAGTGCTGTGTGGAGCCACTGCTGGCCTCACAATGTTATTCACATTTGCGTTAATTTTGGAATATTTGCTTAGGTAATAGGCACATAATTGTACGTTGGCAATCTATGTTAGTCCGTTTCTGTTGTTTATAACAAAACACTGAAATGGGTGATTTAGAAAGAAAACAAAACTTATTGCTTTCAGTTTCAGAGGCTTGGAGTCCACAGTCCAGGGAACACAGTTGGTGAAGGCCCTGGTAGTGGTGACAGTGACAGCAGGGTGCCACATTGTGAAATGGTGGAGCAGAGAAAGAGGGAGACTAAC
>NW_007815227.1:0-917 GCF_000696425.1 Galeopterus variegatus | reverse complement strand
GAGTAAGAGAGAAGAGTCACATAAGCAGTAGTCAGGCCAATATCTGAATTTTATCCTGAGTGATTCTAAAGCTCTTAACATCTCATCTGCTATGCCTTCCCTTTGAAGAGATAGTGTACCCAGAGTACAGAATATTTGAATGCAACCAAAATGGCAACAGAGCAGTGGGCCATTATGGCCACACCTGGACAAGATATTGAGGTCTTGTCCAGAGAAAGCAAGGAAGTGCTCAAAAAATTATGATGAGGATATGTCAAGGGGACACAGTAGCCAACTGAAAGACAGCAAACTACAGAAAAATTTAATGAACAAAATAAAGAATGTAGTAAAACCAAAGCATAAAATAAATATCCATGAATGCATATTGATACAAATAAATGATTGAATAAATAAACACATGGGAGACAGAGACAAATGTCCCGGAGAGGAGAATTCCAGATAATGAAGGTAGATGTTCCACTTTCAAGGAGGACGAGCGTAACCCTCATCCCTTGGGTGTGGACTGAGCATACTGACTTTGCTCCATGGTCCAGTGTGGAGAAGGAGGCACGGGGAGAGCTGCTTCACAGTGGGGAAGGCTGACAAACACCACCTCGGCCAGGCGACCAAGGCCAGCACTATCAGTGACAAGTCCCATTGATAGTGGGCTCCCTTGATGTGTGAAGTGACAAGAATGGCTTTTTACCTTAGTGGTTTTCCTCCCAAGAGCCCCTAATTCTAGTCTAAACAATAAAAAAAAAAAAATCAGATAAATCCCAAGTGAAGGACAGCCTACAAAATACCTGACCAGGACTTCTCAAACTGTTACTTCAATGTCATAAAAAAACAAGGGACCCCTAAAAAACTGTTACAGTCGAGAGAAGCCCAAGGAGACAGGGTAATAAAGGAGATGAGGTACCTCAGGGACCCTGAAACAG
>NW_007815226.1:0-917 GCF_000696425.1 Galeopterus variegatus | reverse complement strand
AGAAAGATATGCCTGGATGTTCTTATGATCAAGATAGAGACATGTGAGCTCTATGAAAGTTCAAGGGAAACTGAGAAGATGCCACGGTTTATTGAATTCCTGAAAAATACTAAGCACTCCAATCTCAGCATTACATATTTCATTCTCATACCATAAGTAATGTGTTATAATCCTAGATTCTGATGTTTTAGAATGGTTATTGTTTAAGAAAGCTAAAGGAGGACCTAGCTGTGTTAGGATTTGAATCTATGCTGTCTGACTCCAGAGCCCAAGCTCTTAACTATTAAACTATAACACCTTTGCTATTGTCTGAATTTTTGTGTCTCCTCAAAATTTATATGCTGGCATTCTAAACCCCAAGGTCATGATATTAGGACATGGAAAGTGATTAGATCTTATAAAAGAGGTCCAAAGGAGTTCATTTGGCCCTTCTGCCATGCAAGTACACAACATGAGGATACTGCCCTCTATGAGCCAGGAAGTGAATCTGGTGCTGCCTTGATCTTGAACTTCCCAGCCTCCAGAACTGTCATAAGTAAATTTCTGTTGCTATAAACTACCCAGTTTATGTTATATTGTTATATCAACCCAAATGGACTAAGACAGCCTTGTTCCAAAAATTATTGCAATCATGGAAATCATTCCTTTTTAAACTTTAGATTTGTCCCAAATTATTATTATCTAAATAGATTTTTCACATTAAAATAGTAATACATGGTTGTTGTTTAAAATTTAGATAATACATATAACCTAAAGGATGAAAACAAAACTAATCCAATCATATCAGTGTTCAGTTGTATGGAACAGAATCCTTTCTGCCAGTGTACACCAAAAGAGATTTTACTAAGTACTAAATGACTTACAGAATTATTGTAAGGGTGAAAAGATAAGATTCTTTCAGAAACAAATCCTAAAGC
>NW_007815225.1:0-917 GCF_000696425.1 Galeopterus variegatus | reverse complement strand
TGCAGGCCTTGAATACTAAGAAGTATAAAGAGATCCATGTAGTCACGAAAACCAGGAGTCTGGACTTCATCCTGAAGGCTGTGGGGAGCCACTGTACAATTTATAAGCAAGGTAGAGCCTGACATGTTATTAATTTGTTTTTTTAATTATTCATTTCTAAAAATAGGCATTATATGAGTATAAAACAAAATTCAAAAGGTTTGAAAGGGTTTACAGTGAAAACACTAAGTATCCCTCCCAATCCTTTCCCCAAGTTGTGCATCTCCCCAGCCTAGAGGCAACCCCTGCTACCACTGCCCCGTGGGCCTCTGTCTCCAGAGATCTGCTCAGTTACTCTCTGCATATCAAGAATAGTGACATAGTAAATGGTGGTGAGAATTGTGCCTTACTTTTTTCATCTATTGTATTTTGGAGATTATCCCCTATTAGTACAGTGTCAGTGGCTGCATTCTTTTTAACCACCTTCCACTATTCCAATGACAGATATTTACAATGTTTGAAATTAGCATTTTAAGTTGCCTGCCTTTTGGCTGGAGCCTGGAGAATGGAAGGGAGCAGGACTGAAGCTGGATGCCAGTGGCAATGGACACCAGGTCTGGGGAAAGGTTATAATGGAGGAAACAAAGATGGTGGCTATGGGGAGAGAGAGAGTTCTGGGAGTTACTAAGAAGCTGAGTGGCCAGTGTTAGTCACCAACTGAATGTGGGGGTGAAAACTAGGAGGACAGAAAATCAGCAGAAGACACAGGCAAGCAATTCACGAAGGAGGAAACATGATGGCCAAGAAATATCTACAATGAAGCCTGGCCTCATCAGTCATCAAGTAGGTTCAGATTAAAACCATGAGGTAGGGCTGGCCGGTGGCGCACTGGAGAGTGCGCTGCTTGGGAGCGCGGCGGCGCTCCCACTGAGGGTTCG
>NW_007815224.1:0-917 GCF_000696425.1 Galeopterus variegatus | reverse complement strand
TCTTCATTTCTCGTGTCTCTTGTCCCATCCAATTCCCACTCCCCCCTCCAGGGTCTGCGTTAAATATCCCGCGGGTCGGGACGCAGAGGACATGGAGAGGGAGGGGAAGCTCAGGGGGTGCCTCAAGACCAGGTGGCATGGTGACCCCTCCCAACGCTCTGCTCACTTGCTTTCAAGAGATTGTTCGTCTTTGTCTTCTGATGTTTCACTCCTGGCACTGTTCATCTTCCACAGTGCTTTTCTCACTTAACCTGCAAGCACCCTAGAGTCCTTTTCTGCAGCACTGCTAATCAATCCAAGTTGGTACACAAGATGAAAATCCTTCACCATCGCTGCCCTGATTCAAAAGGGACAGGTAGTAAGAGGGGAGACTTAAGGACTCATGTTTCATGCTTGCCCATTGCTTTGAAACGTCAAAACATATTTTTAAAGTTGGGTCTGGGTTTACTACGCATTACTGAAGCATATTTTTCGGTAAAAATGATATTTTTCTTCTTCAATCAAAGGCAAAAGAAATATTTTTTAAAAATTTAGTCAAAGACAATTTAACCTGGAATCTAAGCATTGTGGCCCAAAGTGGCTATTTTTTGTTGCGATTGATGTAGGATGGACCTACCAAAGAGGATGCTGGAATTTAAGAGAGTCTGTGGCTGATGCTACATCACATACCTAATGCAAAGAGGCCAGAGGGGGGATCAGGATATAAGATTCTGGACAGCGAGGAAGTGTACAAGGTGATCCTCAAGGCCTCCGCCAGCTCTAAACAAGTTGATACCGCAATTTGCAAACTAAGCCAGGGTACATTACTGTTTCCCAGTGAATGGAATGAGTGTCCTAGTGTCAGTGGAATGAAGCTGGTGCTCTGATCCAGTGGCATGAGAACCAGGCACAGGAACCTGGTTTGATTCCACCAGGAT
>NW_007815223.1:0-917 GCF_000696425.1 Galeopterus variegatus | reverse complement strand
TTAACAGAGTGGTTCTAAACTTGTCCCATGATCTGAAAGCTTTAAATAATTTCATGAAACCTTACCACAACTGCCACCAAATAGGACAAAAACATAATTGGGTATTTCACATTGTACAATTTTAGTTTTCCTAAAATCTACCTTTAAATCCATCAAGTTATCTTTCATCGTATAAATGGAATATCCCTTTAAACAAGTCTCGGGGTAAAAAATGGGCATAGTTATGTTCCTTGGGAGAGGGGTAAAGAAAGAATGGATGCACACTCTCTGTCAATAAGCATTGGTTGTTGCTGCTGCTGCTGTTTGTTTTTAAAATATGTGTACCAGTTGACCATGGCTTTCTGATCCTAACATCCTTGTGTCATATTTTAATTTACATTAATCCTCTTTACAGCAAGAGAAGAAATTAGGGCATTTTAAAAATAATCAAGCATGGATATTTACACAATCAGAGCATAATTTTCCAGAAGCTTAATAATAGAAATCTGGGCTGGCCCCGTGGCTCACTCAGGAGAGTGTGGCGCTGGGAGCGCCGAGGCCGCAGGTTCGGATCCTATATAGGGATGGCTGGTGTGTTCACTGGCTGAGCGCGGTGTGGGCAACACCAAGCCAAGGGTTATGATCTCCTTACCGGTCACAAAATAATAATAATAATAATAGAACTCTCATACAAATATAAAATGAACCTGTGTCAAAATTTATTTCACCTAATCAAGAGAAAAAGATACATTGACTTTTTTTTCAAAAATAAAAATGTTAGAGATTTAGAATAAGATTACTATGTTAGATATGAAACTGTTTCTACAGAGCAACAAAACCACAACTTTTGTGGTTATCTCTTCTGCCAACAGAAATCTGCAAGTCAACGTGAAACTTCTCAGCTTCTGGGCTCTAACCAAATTCCCCTAGATAATTAT
>NW_007815222.1:0-917 GCF_000696425.1 Galeopterus variegatus | reverse complement strand
TTCAGCAAGTACATGTCCATGTCAGGCACCATTCTGAGTACAGGTGATGCAACAGTGAATAAAACAGACAGAGCTCCTGTCTTCCCAGAGCTTACACTTCAGTGAGGGTGGGAGACAGACAGGTAAATACACAGTGTGTAGGATGACAGTGTGCAATGGAGAAAAATGAAGGGGCAGGAGAAAAAGAAAAGGGAGTGTGGGAGGCGCTACTGTAAGTCAGGGTTCTTCTCAAGGGAGACTCTACATAAGCGACATGTAGCTGGAAATCAGACTCAGGGTATTTTCCCAGTGTGCAGCATCTCTCCACCCTCCCACAGCTCAGGTCCTAAGTGCACCCAGAAGTGCCCTGTGAGTTGCAGTCAAAGGCATTGACTGTTAAGTAGGAATGACTTGAATAAAGTGTTATTAAGTTTTTAAAAGGCTTTTCTTTAAAGGGGTAGTCTGTAAATGTTTTTCCCAAATTACTCCTCTCGGTTAAAAAAAAAAAGTTTAAACACCTTGTTCCTGTTATTTGTATTAATTAATTCACTTACTACATGTGCTACTATACTAATATTTTATGCTCATTATAAAACTAACACACACAAAAAATGGATGGAATTGCCATAAATATAAAAATAAGACCTGAGATTTTCATCCTGTACTCTCAATCTATCATCTCGTGCAACCCCATTTTGGGACCTGTGTTCTAATACATGAAAGTAGTCAATTTTATTTTGTTTTGGGGTAGGCAGAAACCTGGCTAGAGGTCACCAGATAGCTGCCTTTCAGGAATTTTTTAAGATTTGGAAAGAAGTATGTAAGGAGAAATGGATTGCAGGTATGGGTTGAGAGAAAGAGGAAAAAAAAAAAAGGAAGAAAAGGAAAGAGGGATAATGAGAAAAAGATGTAAGAAAAATAAACTTTTTTTTTTTTTT
>NW_007815221.1:0-917 GCF_000696425.1 Galeopterus variegatus | reverse complement strand
CAGGGGCGGGCCAGCTGCAGCCGGCAAGGGGCACGCGTGGGCTCAGCCTGCCTCGTTTCTGTCTGTCAAAGCAACATCGCTGACCGAGGTGAAAAGTCAAAATTACATCACCTAATTCCAACTTTATCCACACACAGCATGAAAAATGAATTGAGGCTCTGGAGAGGTCGAAAATATAAACCAGTAGCAGCAAAAATGTGATTCAACCCAGAAAACCACCAGCTCATAACCTGATGAAAAAATGTGCACAGAAGCGTTGGGAGGGAAGGCGTTTGTCCAGCAGCGGTATCCGCAAGATGCCAAGGAGATGGGAAGGGAAGCGGTAGTCAGTGACACTGAGCATCCCTGTGTGCCAGGGTGCTGCAGACCACAGCTGTGGGCGGGACGTGGCCGTCTTACAACTGGATGGGTGCAACCTGCTCATTGCTGCGCTCTGTCCTTGATCCAGATGCCTCTGCACTGCAGAGCCCACTCACCCACTCACTCGCTCACTCACCCACCCTCTCACTCACTCATTCTCCCAGCAGCTCTCCACCAAGTCCTGGCAGGTGCTGGGCCCCATGTCAAGACCACCTCTTCCTCTCAGAGCTTCTGTGTCCTAATCCACCCAGACTTAACTGTTTCAGGTCACAGGGACAACTCCTTTTATGCTTGAAGGAAACTCAGGAAATGCAGTTTATAAAGAACCTGGACATCATCACTTCTCTGGCAGTGGGGTAGGCAGAGTGGGAAGGACAACACCTAAAATGTCTTGGCCACAGAACCAAGTTGGGCTAAGAGACATTGATCAGAGACCCAGGTCTCGAATTTCCTGGGATAAACCTGACCTCATTATACAGGGTTCTACCATACTCACAAGAAATCACTGTTAGTAAAGTCATATGCCCAAACTCTGGATGCAAGACCAGGACATCATA
>NW_007815220.1:0-917 GCF_000696425.1 Galeopterus variegatus | reverse complement strand
AGAAGTCTGCTGTTAGTCTAATGGGGATTCCTCTACAAGTGACTCGACTTTTTCTCTTGCTGTTTCTGGAATTCTCTCCTTGTCTTCACTTTTGAATGGTTTGACTACAGTGTGTCCTGGAGACAACCCATCTGGGTTGAATCTGTTTGGGGATCCTTGAGCTTCCTGGATTTGGATATTCATATCTTTCCCCAGACTAGGGATTCTTTCAGCTGCCATCTCATCAAACAGGTTTTCAATGTCTTTTTTGGTTGTCTTCTTCTGGAATGCTCACAATTAGAACATTTGTTTGTTCAGTAGCATCCCATAGATCTTATAAGCCTTGTTCATTCTTCTTTCCTTTTTTTCTCTTTTCTATTTTGTGTTATTTCAAACCTGCTATCTTCAAGGTCAGAAATTCTTTCTCCTGCTTGATCTAGTCTGCTGTTTGAGACTCTCAGATGTAGTTCTCATTTCATATGATGAATTCTTCAATTCTAAGACTTCTGGTTCTTTTTAATGATTCTCTTTGTTGAATTTTTCATCCAGATTGTGAATTTCCCTTCTGATTTCATTGAACCATCTGTCTGTATTTCCTTGTATTCCAGTGAGCTTCCCTAAGATGATTAATTTGAATTCCTTTTCCAACAAGTCAGCAATCTCTGATTCCTTGGGATCAGCTACTGGAACATTATTTTGTTTTTTCAGTTGTGTCATGTTACCCCATCCCTTCATGTTTTTTTGTCTTCCTGCACCAACATCTGTGTATCTGGAAGAACAGTTACCTCCCTGAGTTCCACATAGGAGTGGCCTGTGTGTGGAAAGATCCTTACCTGCAAATTCATCCCAAGGTGTTGACTGGGTAGAGTGCAATGACGCCATTCAGGGTGGATGTACTATTATAGACTCTGTGCAGTCCTCCAAGCTGCAATCTACCT
>NW_007815219.1:0-917 GCF_000696425.1 Galeopterus variegatus | reverse complement strand
AGTGGAGAACACTGACTTATGATTACCAGGGAAGGGCAGCAACCAGGAATGGAAGGATTGATGTGAATGAGGCTGGTGGGTGGAGTCCAATTTAAAACCAATATTTGCTGATCCAAAGAAAATAAAGAATACTGAGTTCATTTTGAATTACTTCAGGAACTGAAATGGGCTGTTAGGTAAACTTCAAAGGACTCTATCCAAAACAGAAACTCACTAAGAGAACCCGAAGAAAAACTCAGGAGAAAAATAATTTTATATAATTTTTTTTTCCTTTAAGGGTAGAGACTTTGCTCCAACCCTGTTTCCCCAGTGCCTACAATAAAGGCTAGCAGAGAACTGAAGTTCGATAAAATTTGTTGAGTAAATATAACCAGCTGGGAATCCAGCTCTTTTCTCTAAAGGCTGCCCCTGTTCCCCTTTTGCCAGCCCTAGAGCCAATAAAACAAAGATGCTGAGAATCTCAGCTGTGAAACCGAAGTGCCTAGGTTTGAATGTTCTCCCTGGCACTTGCTAGCTACTTCAGCTTGGCCAAGTTTCTGTGCCTGTTTCCTCATCTGTAAAATGGGGATAATGTCACCTTGTAGGTTGTTGTAAGATTTCAAGACATTAATACTTAGAAGCAATGCCTGGGACAAGTGAAATGTGAAAGAAATGTTAGTTATTATTATCTTTCATATTTATGAAAGATGAACCAAGAAAGAAAATCCCATATTCCCATGAAGAGCTTCTTTTCAGTCAGCTGCCTGTTTTCTTTGTCTCTTACAAGCCAAATAGGAATTTCTTCAGCTACAGTTAATTCGGTTCTTCCTGATTCATTTTAAATATCTCCTGGAATTCACCTAAAATTATTATTATTATTTTTTTTTTTTTTTGTCTTTTTCCGTGTCCAGCAATGGATCGCAACCCTCAGTGTTGCC
>NW_007815218.1:0-917 GCF_000696425.1 Galeopterus variegatus | reverse complement strand
GTGTGTGTGTGTGTGTGTGTGTGTGAGAGAGAGAGAGAGAGAGAGAGAGAGAGAGAGAATTAGTATTATTATCTTAATTACTTTGAAATTAAGATTAACATCTGTGTAATATTTTACAATTCTGTGAAAACTCTACTGTCCCTGACAATCACCTGGGGACCTTTTTAAAAGGGAGATTCTGATTCACCCATGGGTGGCCCGGGGTGGGGCCCTAGATTCTGCATTTCTTACAATCTATCAGATAAGGCTGTGGTTATCAGAACACTCTTTAAGCAGCAAAGTTTTGCAAGGAACTTTGCCACATACCACTCTTCTTGATACTCCTAACCACCATGTGGGGTAGACATTGCAACGAACCCCATTTCATCATGTGAGAAATGGAGGCTCAAAGAGGTTAAGTCATGTGCCTAATACCATCCATAGAGGTGAGGTCAGGAGTAGAACCTGGGTGTTCTGGATCTTCAGCCTGTTCTTTCCATATCAATCACATAAATTTGCCAGGTGGGAATGTGGGTTTATCTCATCAACTTTCCTTCTTCCGTGGGAAGATAGGCGAGCCTCCTCTTGCTCTGACATCTTATGGGAAGTTCCGTGTCTTCTGCTCTCTCCATCCTGTGTCTGTCACAATCATGGATGGCAGCACTCTACATTCCCCTCCCTTCTGTGAAATCAGTTTCAACAGTAACTTTCTGCCAGGTGCGTGGGACTCTGAGGTTGTCCTTGGCTGCTAAAAGGGTCCTGGGGGCCTGAACAGGATCAGATTATTTCAGTGGGTGGAGACTCTTAGAGCTGGAAGGGACCCTACAGTCTATGCCTTTCAACGCTTTTATTTTATAGCTGAGGAAACTGAGGCCCAAAGAGGGGAAGTGACTAGTTCTGGGTCAACACAAGACAAGACAGAAAATTCCCCTAAGGTC
>NW_007815217.1:0-917 GCF_000696425.1 Galeopterus variegatus | reverse complement strand
GGTTTATAATTGCTGGAGTCAGTTCAGTTTTCTGAGACTGAACTGCTGTTATAATTTGGAAAAAGGAATTATTTGGAAATAGCTGTGCTGTAAGTACAGGCTATGGAAGCAAAAGATGGAGATTGCTTCATTCTTTGGATCTGAAGAGAAGGGCTTTCAAGAGAACAGTGAGAGATACTGTGAGTCTCTGGTAGGTTAGGGGAGACACAGTAGACTGGTCTCTGATTCCACCCTCTTAAATCTGAAGGTGTCAAATGAATGACTGGCCAGCAGCTGATAGATGAGCCAATGAGAGGGAAACTAGACTGGCTCTTGTTTTCAGAGGTTTTCAAAGCGAAGAGCAGCTGGGTGATTACACACATCAGGTATGGGCTATGCATGAGAGAGAGCCCGCATGGGATCCTCTCAGTTTCTGCCAGTCTTAAGACTTCCTGAAGGTGAAATAAGATCTCAAGGGAGGTGAGATTTGAGAAGTAAGAAAAGGAAGTCTGATTAAGGTAGTGAAAGGAGAGAGATATACAAGAATGAAAATGAGATATAAGATATAACTAGAGACGTGATTAAAATAATAATATAATATTGAATTATTTATACAGACAATCTTTTGACACCAAACCCAAAAACCTATATAAAAATATGTTTTCATAATATAATTTAAATTTCCAAAATTATCCCCAGAGAAGGTGAGAAACTTAAATATACTTAAATATACCAATAATATGAAAGTGATTGAAAAGGTAAAAAATTTATCACTAATGCAAGTAACTAGGTCCACAGATTTTCACAGCTGAGGTCTACAAACTTTTGACAAATGGATAATTCCCATGTTATTTAAGATATTACAGTCTATTGGGAAAAAGCTTTAGTACAAAACCTTGTGAAGTTAGCCAAAAAAAAAAAAAAAAAAAAAAAAAAAA
>NW_007815216.1:0-918 GCF_000696425.1 Galeopterus variegatus | reverse complement strand
GTCCCCCATCTAGCTCCAAGCAGACTTGCCTCTCTTCTCCTCCTATTAGTCAGAGGGAATGTTGCTCAGTGCAGCCCACACCCAAACAGTTGTACACATGACGGTGGCCAACAGAACAGAGGCCACATAGTCAAGAGCACCCGCTCCCCTTATAGAGTCTCAATCAACTTTAATTAAACCTCTTCTGTTCAGTTTTGTTTAATTAAACCATGTTGCTAAGGAATGGTACCTAAACCTGGTTGCCATCCTGGGACCCAGAGTCAGTGAGACTGGGTAAGCAGGAACCTGTTGCAAAACGGTGCATGGACCTGTGCAGGTGTGTATCCCTAACCCATTAACTTGTTGGATCTCCATTATTTGATTTATTTCTTTGTTAAGCAAAGATAAGAAAACACACCTACCCCAAAAGTCATTGTAAGGAATAATAATAATATAATCACATATAGCTCAGATTTTCATGGGGCTTATGACTTTTCACAGAACTGAAAACCGAAAACCAGCTAAGACTCCCTACTAATTTTAAAACCTGCTTATTAGATGCCACTGTGCCTTGCTAAGCACTTGAATCTACCATTGTGTGACTTGCTTCTTCTCCTCACCTTAATGCAGGCCTTTGAGTTATCAATGTGCATGAATGACTGTATCAGTGAAAAATGCTGAATAAAAATATTCCAAAATGCAAATTGTGACATTCTCTGGATTGTAGCATTACTGCTTATTTCTATGTTCTTTTTTATAGTTTTCTGCCTTCCCCAACTTAAAAAACAACTACCATTGACTGTATTTATAATCAAAAAAGAAAAGTGAATTTAATCTTATGGAACAAAAATAGTCACTGGCTGCCAAGCAGTTCAGCTCTCGGGCAGTGTTCCAGCTGAAAGGTGACCATATGGTTACTTCATGGGAAGAAATAGATTA
>NW_007815215.1:0-918 GCF_000696425.1 Galeopterus variegatus | reverse complement strand
AAAAATGCCTCTGGGCTGCAAGTCTGGGAAATGTAGAATAGCTGTGGGCCCAGGAGGAAAGGGAAAAAGGTTTGGTGAGGGCCGGCCCGGTGGCGCACTGCGCTAGTGCGCCGCTTGGGAAGCGCGGCAGCGCTCCCGCCGAGGGTTCGGATCCCACATACAGACCGGTTCCCGCTCACTGGCTGAGCGAGGCGCGGGGGCAACACCGAGGGTTGCGATCCCGTTGCCGGTCCCGGTCCGGTACGGGGGCGACACTGAGGGTTGCGATCCGTTGCCGGACACGGAAAAAAAAGACAGAAAAAAAAAAAGGTTTGGTGAATAGTCAGCCAGTCTCTACCACACTTGGGGTTTTCTATAGTTATTAGAATTTAACTATAATAAATGTTGTTGCCTACTCAGTGACAAATACCATGCCAGGTACTGGGGATATACAAGTGAATAAAACTGAATCCATGTCTAGTAGGGGAATAGACAGACTGAGATACACACACCAGAGTGATACCCATGGCATTCTTATGTAGATAACTGTTGTAGGCCATTTGTCTCGTAGGTTGTATTTATGTATGGTGGGAAACTCTCTGGTTGAGAATTAATGATTTGGTTCTTTTTTTTTTTTTTCTTCTTGTGACCGGTAAGGGGATCGCAACCCTTGGCTTGGTGTTGCCCGCACCGCTCTCAGCCAGTGAGTGCACTGGCCATCCCTATATAGGATCTGAACCCGCGGCCGGAGCGATGCTGCGCTCCCAGCGCTGCACTCTCCTGAGTGCACCACGGGGCCAGCCCAATGATTTGGTTCTTTTTGAGTCCTTAGAATTATCTGTTGTAGGGCCGGCCCGTGGCTCACTCGGTAGAGTGCAGTGCTAATAACACCAAGGCCACGTGTTCGGATCCCATATAGGGATGGCCGGTTAGCTCACT
>NW_007815214.1:0-918 GCF_000696425.1 Galeopterus variegatus | reverse complement strand
TTTGGTTAAAGCTATCCCTTTTCTACTGCCAAGCTCAGGATTTGACCAGCTGGTGGTGACTGTTGACATCCCACTTGGAATTTTTTTTCTCATCTACATCCACTTGTCTCTCTTGTTTTAAGTAACACTTACATGTCCCTGACAAATGGACCCCAAATTAACAATGACAATAATAGCAAATATTTATGAAGTGCAATACCAAGCATCAGGTTTTGTTGTTCACATGCATTATGCCATTGAGTCCGTGGAATAACACTCAGATAAGCTGAATAAGATGGTTATTATCCCTACCCAGATGAGGAAACTGAGGCACAGAGAGGTTTAGTAAGTGACTCATGGCCACACGACTAGTAAGTGGCAGAGCTGGGATTTTATTCCAGGCAGTCTAACTTCAGAGCTCAAACTCTTAACTTGAGGGTCAGACCATTCTTGTTTTAAAGGCTTATTTAGCTTATTGAACTGTGTGATCTTGAGCAAGTCATTTAAAGTCTCTGAGCTTGAGTTTCTCCAGTGAGGATTTTAAGAATTGCAATGATAGTGAATGTACAGCCATAGCAGGCAATAGAGTGGGCATCCTGTAAGATGTAGTGGTTATTATTATTATTCTTGTCTCATAGTCCACACACACACACATTCTATTCTTCAGTCACACTGAGCTGCTTGCTCCTCCCTGAACACATGGGCCTTCGCACTAAGTCTTCCAACTGCCTGCAGTATTCTTCCTTTTCTCTCTCTGGTCATCTAACAATCCTTTAAGCTCCACCATAAATGTTACCTTCCCTGCAGGGAACTGGTAAACTCTCTTGGAGTCATGTCATCCATAATTCCAGCTGGCAGGGAGGTAGCTTCCTGGTTGATTGCATAAGGTCTGGAGACAGACTGTTGAGCTTCAATGAGTGACTCTACCTCTTCATAGCT
>NW_007815213.1:0-918 GCF_000696425.1 Galeopterus variegatus | reverse complement strand
AAAACCTGTGTAAATCAGTATTTGTGTCTAGGTTTAAATGCAATAATAATACTAAAAAAAAGATTTTCCTAAATTCTTTGACCTTCACTTAGGTTAGAGCTTTATGGGTGCTTAAGTTCCACCTTTCCTTCAACCACTGACACAGGATTTTAAGTGCAGAACTCCCCTCCCATGTATACACTATAGAGCTTATGTTGTTTTCCTTTTATAGCTAGCTGTTGATGATTAACTAAGATTGTATCAAAACCAGACACCCTGTCTTGTCAGATACATCTCTCAAAGCAGGAAGCAGCTGTCCATCACACTTGAAGATATCCTGTCTCGCAGATACATTTACCTATATAAACTTCAGCCTTCAGTCAGTCAGGGAGAAAGCTGGGTCTTTACCCTCTGTCTCCTGTTTGAGACTTCCGAAATAAAAAGGCTTTCCTTTAAGTTCTGTCTGGTGAGTGTGATTGGTGATTGGAGACTTGGAACGACGTGAGTCAGGACACACCCCCCGCCCCCAGGAAATCCCATGGGACTCATTTATTACCATAATTAATGCTGTGAAACCAAAATTTGGGGAAAAAGAAAAGTTAATTGCTATATTTTGTTTTTAATGGCTTTCAAGCAAATTGTTCAACCTAAACTAGTTGAAGCACAAAAGGTACGAGGATTGATGTTAGTACTATTAAGTTCTGAAGTAGAAAGGGCATAAAAGATCCCTTTCAGTTAGTCCTGGCACAATAAAACTGCCTCTCTCTCTCTCTCTCTCTCTCTCTCTCTCTCTCTCACACACACACACACAAACACACACACGCACACGCACATAAAATTTTAGCATCTCATGTGTAGAGAGTTTCTTATCCATGTATTTGTCTTCCACAGTTTAGTGCTTGACATGTTTAAGGACCGATTAAAAACCTGATTTCATGT
>NW_007815212.1:0-918 GCF_000696425.1 Galeopterus variegatus | reverse complement strand
AGGGTTGCGGTCCGTTGCCGGACACGAAAAAAGACAAAAAGGAAAAAAAAAAAAAGAGTGTGCCCACACGGCATGAGTGGGACTATAGGAATGTCCTCACTAGATATTCCTCTGTTTTCCAGGTGGATCTGGGGAAAAGGGGAGGAAGAATGCTGGTCTGACTGTGCCGTTCTTGCCAAGTGAGAAGCACACTTGGCCACTATAATTTTTCCTTTCTTGCCCACATCACCTCAATGACACTTATATTGCCACTAAAAAGGATGGCTAGTTATGAAGCAATGAGGAAAACCGCCACGTTGCCAAGGTTAAGTAAAAAAAAAAAAGCAAACTATTCCTGTATGGGCCAGCTGTCCCCCTGCCCCAAAGTAAATGACAAAACAAATGCTTAGATCCTCAAAAACTTTAAAAATGAATTACCATTTGATCCAGCAACTCCACTTCTGGGTCTATACCCAAAATAATTAAAAGCAGGGACTTGAACAGATATTTGTACCCCCATGTTCATAGCAGCATCATTCAAAATAGCCAAAAGGTGACACACTTGTCCATCAGTAGATGAGTGGACAAACACAACATGGTATATTCACTCAATGGAGTCTTCAGTCTTAAAAAGGAAGGAAATTCTGACCCAGGCTACGGCAAGGATGAAACCTCAAGTCGTCATGCTAAATTAAATAAGGCAGTCATAAAAGGATCAATACTGCACGATCCACTTACGTGCGGTACCTAGAGTTGGCACATTCATAGAGACACGGTGTAGAGTATTTTTACGGAGGAGAGAGGAATGGGGAGACAGTGTTCAATAGGTAAAGAATTTCAATTTTACAACCTGAAAAAAAAATTCTGGGGATGGACGTTGGTGACGGTTATACAACAGTGTGAATGTACCTAATACCACAGGACTGTATTCTTAAAAAT
>NW_007815211.1:0-918 GCF_000696425.1 Galeopterus variegatus | reverse complement strand
TTGCTCTCTGTGATTCATTTAGATATTCTTTATTGACCTTCATTCCAGTTCACAAATACAGACTTTTTCTTTGTCTAATCTGCTATTACAACCATTTATTGAGTTCTTAGCTTCAGTTTTTTTTAAGTTCTAAACTATCCATTTTCTTCTTATTCATAAATATTTATAAATATTAATAATATTTATTTAAATTCTTTGATTACTAACTCCAAAATCTCTAATTTGAGAATGATGGTTATATCAAGATTCAAAACCTGGGACAGTTTTAGGTTTGTGTTGTATAATTTTAGCATATCTCCAATCTAAAGTAATATGTCAAGATGGTTTGAGAGTTTAAGTACAAGGTTAAGAAAGAACTGGCAGTTACGTCTAGAATTACTAACTTTCCTAAGAGAAAAGATACTATGGTAAACAAAGCCAAATACAGAACAAAACTGGCTAAAATATTCAGCCAGAAACAAGCAATTACATTACACAATGGTCTGTAATATAATTCTAAGATGAAATTGAAAAATATTGAGAAGCAATATTATCAATAATTATATATTAACATGCAGCAAAATATTTATATTTATGAATTTAACTGTTAAATTAGGAAATGTTACATTTTTTTTCTAGAAAAAGAAGCTAAAACAGCTTTTAACACAAACTTAGGGCATATAAGTATGGCAAGTTAAATCACAAAGTTTACATGGAGTGAAAGGTTAAATCTCAGAGATTGCATGGAGTGAAGGATGTACAGTTTCACAAATTTAAAAAATGGGCAAGAGTAATGTGGATTAAAAAAACTGTGCAGTTAAATAAAACATTTTAAATTAATACTAAAATGGAAGGAGATCTTATTTTTGTTTATATGCGAAAAAGCACAATGAGTAAAAAAGAAAAATGAAGCCTTGATCAATCTTTTGTGTTTCACAA
>NW_007815210.1:0-918 GCF_000696425.1 Galeopterus variegatus | reverse complement strand
TTTTCTTAATTTCATTTTTGGGTGAAATACACACACTTTTGTATAACACTGATTTAGACCTCTTCTCTCATGATCCATTCCCAGAGCATATTATGTCTTTTAATTAGAGTCATATTAGTATCTCTTAAACGTCAATTAAGGAACTCTTTTTTATAAATGAATTTTCCAGATATGTGACAGTCCTTCAATAAAAGTTAAAAAGTAAAATTACTTATGATAGAAATGTTTCTAAAGTTCCAGGTTTCAGAAAGAGAAAATGACTTTTTTTTTCTTGATGAATCTGGTCAATATGAATAATAATTATACTACACCAATTGACTGACACCCTTTAGGGTTAATGAAGTATATAGGGCTATTCCGCCCATGCTGTTCTACTTTGTTTAGTTTGTCCTCCACCTTGCTATCAGTCTGCCAGTGATCACTTCTTAAAACATGTAGTGTCCCTCTCCTTCTATGTTTCTAGTCTAGGGAAGACTAAGAAAATGAATAAATTTACTAGAAATGTATATAAAATCAGAACATAGAGGCTCTGAGGAAAAGACTGAAGGTTTAAAGTACAGAAACTTTTGGGTACATAGATTCTAAGATATTTATTTTAGCTACTAAGAGGTTTTAGATTTTTTTTTTCCTTTTTGTCTTTTTTCGTGTCCGGCAACGGATCGCAACCCTCAGTGTCGCGCCCGTACCGGACTGGGACCGGCAACGGGATCACAACCCTCGGTGTTGCGGCCGCACCTCGTTCAGCCAGTGAGCGGGAACCAGTCTGTATGTGTGATCCGAACCCTCGGAGGGAGCGCCGCCATGCTCCCAAGCGGCGCACTGTAGCAGTGCGCCACCGGGCCGGCCCGAGGTTTTAGATTTTTATTGCTGTTTTGGTTTGCTTCCTAGTCCTCACCTTTGTTCCAGAGAGCTGGAGCT
>NW_007815209.1:0-918 GCF_000696425.1 Galeopterus variegatus | reverse complement strand
ACTTTAGCTGAACCTTGAAGAATGGTTAGCTAAATAGAAGTGTATCTCAAGAAAAAAAAAAAGATTGTGTGAAATTGGAAGTGTAGAAAAAGCATGGCACATTTGGTGATCCGTGTATTTTTTGGTCAACTGGAGCATGTGCTAAACATAAGGAAAAGGCAGGCAGTGAGACTGCAGAAAAAAGTTAGGCAGTAGATCATAAAATGATCTGGATGCCATAAATTGTCCTAAGAAATTTGGATTCCTTCCTGAAAGGTACAGGATGTAAATCTCCTCTTTCTACAAAAGCAGTACTCAATAACAGAAATAATGTAATTTAAAAAATAAAATAAAATTACCCTTGTTTTGTGTAATTTTAAGAAAAAGTAAAAATAGATGGATAAAATTAACTTTAAGGAAACATTTTATTTAACCCAATAGATTCAAAATTTTATTATTTTAACATGTAATTATTATAAAATATTAATGGGATATTTTACATTATTTTTTTCATTCTAAGTATTTGAAATCTATGTTGTGTTTTACACTGAGAACATCTCAGCTTGGACTACCCACGTGTCAAATGCTCAAAAGTTACATGTGGCCAGTGGCTACCATACTGGACAGCAGAGGTATAAACCATAGATGAGAGTCGCCAAGGCCATAATGCCAGAACACAGCATGGTTACTGACTTGAATGGAGCTCAGAATTTGGTAACAACAGAACAGCCATTGAACTATATTTCAATTATTTCTGTTCATTTCTGAATCCAAACACAGTGCTGTGGGAAGACACGAAGTCCTTCCAGAGGAAATCTGGCAACCACAGAACTCAGACAGTGCAGATCTAAATGGAAGAAGGTGGTGGCAGTTCAGGGAGCTGCTGTCAAAGAAACTTCTTTTCAGCAAAGGCTGTCAAGCTTGAACAGCTTTAGCTGT
>NW_007815208.1:0-918 GCF_000696425.1 Galeopterus variegatus | reverse complement strand
AAAAAGCAAAACTTTAAAAATATGTGCAATGAGCCAAATATATAATTTATTTTACAACAAAGTATGTATAATGAAGGCTTCACTTTTGATACTGAATGATAAATAATACAAAAGTGCAAAAATTATATTCAAATAAAAATATAATTTCTGCAAATATTCTTTCTTCTTTGTTAATAACCAAAATGCAAATTTAAGAAATTGGTAAATATGAGTAGGCAAAATTTAACAGTAAATAGCTATTTACCTGAACCATGTATTTTCTCTAAGTCTCTGAAGCATAAGTCCAAACTATTGCATTTAATTATGATACTTATACTAAAATCATATTTTTATTTAGAGTTTTAATAAGCCCTCATCCCCAAGTAAGTTTTATATGTCAGCATCCATTTAGGAAGTTAACATTTTGCATGTCTGACTGCCAAAATTTCATTTTCTACATTGTACGAACCTGAAAAAGGCTGACTCAAACTGTCGTGGCTAGTGCTTTTTCCTTCTCACATACATCCCATCAAATATAATGCTGAATCAGCATAATCGTAAAAATACTTTGTATAAATTTAATAGAAACTTGGGAGTCTGGGACCTCATCAAGAAAAAAAAGTGAATTTATGAAAAATTTTAGCAGATGATTTTTTATCAACAATGCTCAGCTGTACAAGCTTGTGAAAGTTGAGAGAACATCTTGGATTGATTATTAAGTTACTCAAATTCTAGATTGGAGTCATGTGGTTCTTTTGACATTTCCTTTGTTAATTTGAGCAGGGTTCCACCTGAAATCAAATGTGCCTGCCATGGGTATGTGGGCTACACGAATGAAGGTGGACAGCTGCATGTCACTCAAAAATTTATGAATAAATCCCCTTTCCTGATTGCTCCAATTAGAATTCATATCTGCCTCTGGTGAGTTCACGTACCATT
>NW_007815207.1:0-918 GCF_000696425.1 Galeopterus variegatus | reverse complement strand
GGGCCTTTATGTAAATAAGTCATACAGATTGTGTTCCCTGCCACTTGCTCTTTTAGCTCAATTTTAAAAATTTTTATTTAATTAATTTATTTATTTTGAGATTTATCTGTGGTGTAGCTGCAGCTTACTCATTTCATTGTTATACAATATATCACTGTATGGCTATATGTAACTTATTTATCTCTCTACCATAGGTGGACGTTTGTATCCGTTGTGGTTGCTGCTATTCTGAATAATGCTGTCATGAACATTTTGACCCTGTTTCCACATGCAATAGGGCAGAAGTTTTATCTGTGGAACATATCTACTACTGGTATTGCCGAGCCACACAGCACTGACACACTTCTGTTCTAAGCAGCGCCAAACTGCTTTCCAAGGTTAGTACACTCACCCGCTCTCTCCCACAGCGTATTATAATTTCCTTCTCCACATCCTTGGCAACAGTGACATTGTCAAACTTTTTATGGTTGTCAATCTGGTGGCCATGAAAAGGTAGCTGCTGGAGTTTCAATGTGCATCCCCTCAATTGCCAATGAGCTCAAACATCTTTTCAAAACTTTATGGGACATTTATGTTCTCTCTTGTGTAAATTCCTGTTTGTAATTTTGCCCATTTGGCCCTCTAAGTAGTTTGTCTCTTTCTTATGGATTTATAGGAGTTTTAAAAATATATGTATTCTGGTTACCAATCCTTTGTCATGTATTTAAAAATATATGTATTCTGGTTACCAATCCTTCACACACGATTGACACATCCACTGGAATATAGTCCTACTTCTAAATTTCGGGTCTCATTGAAGGCAGCGGCAGTTTGGGGGGTTGTGTGTGTTCCTCGCCAGCTGAACTGGGCATTCACAGGCAACCATGTCTAAGGGACCTGCAGTTGGCATCGATCTTGGCACCACCTACTCATGTGTGG
>NW_007815206.1:0-918 GCF_000696425.1 Galeopterus variegatus | reverse complement strand
TTTTATTTTCTGAAATAGATTGTATAGAATTGTAGTTAATTTTTAAACATCTTTAGAATTATTCAGAAAAAAATATCTGGGCAGAAAGATTTCTTTTTTAGATGCTGTTTAACTGTAAATTCAATTTTTCTAATAAGAGTTTTTTCAAATTACATGTTTCATATTGGGTCAGTTGCAATAGTTTGCGGTTTTGGGAAACTGGTCTACTTTGTCTTCACCTTCAAATCTTTCTGTTTAGAGTCAGCCGTAGAATTCCCATATTATCCTTTAATGTCTGCAGGATTTGTAATAATATCCCCATTTTGTTATCGATATTGGTCATTTGTGTGCCCTTTATTTTTTCTTTTATTTTTGATAGAATTTTGTCAATGTATTAATCTTTTTATCCTAAAAACTGGAATTTGGTATGTTTGTTTCTTCTGCTTTAATTTCATTATTCCTCTTTTTTTTTTTTTTTTTTCTGGTACTGGCATGGGAATCCAAACTGTTGACCTTGGTGTTATCAGACCATACTCTAATCAACTGAGCTAACCAGCCAGCACTGATACATTTTCTTTATTGTTTTCTACCTTCTGTTTGTTTGGGCTATATTTTGATCTTCTCCATTTAGGTTCTTGAGATGGGTCCTTGTATTATTGACATGAGAGCTTTCTTTTTTTCTAATATAAGCATTTAGACTCCAACTAAAATTGTAGATTTGTCCCTACAGGCATACCACAGAGATATTGTGGGTTTGGTTCCAGACCATTTCAATAAAGCAAATAAGTGAGTCACACAAAATTTTTGGTTTCCCAGTGCATATAAACTATGTTTACAATATGATGTAGTCTATTTAGTGTGCAATAGCATTATGTCTAAAAAAAACAATACACGTACCTAGATTTGAAAGTACTTTATTGCTAAAATTTTCTGAGCCTT
>NW_007815205.1:0-918 GCF_000696425.1 Galeopterus variegatus | reverse complement strand
TTTTTCTTTTTGTCTTTTTTACTGACTGGTAACGGGATCGCAACCCTCGGTGTCGCACCTGCACCGCGCTCAACCAGTGAGCGGAAACCGGTCTCCACTTGGGATCCGAACCCTCGGCGGGAGCGCCACCACACTCCCAGGCAGTGCACCCTCCAGTGCGCCACCAGGCCAGCTGTGAAGCCCTCTCTTGCCACTACTCAGCATTGCTCTCGTCCCCCCTCTAAGCTCCCACTGAACACTATTTGTCCTGCTCCATGGCATTTAAGGGAGGCTGCCTATCTTATAAGTTAGCTCAGTGTATGTCTCCAATACAAAGTAATATGCTCCTCAAGGGCAGAGATTTTTCTAGTGGTTTCCATTTTCAGGTCCAACTGTCAAGTGTGTCAGTGTAACCATTCAAAATGTGCTTATTGAATGAATGAAGACCTTTAATCGAGAGGCCACTCAGAAGGCAGCAACAGTGCAGGGGAAGGGGCACAGGACTTTGATTCAGGGACACTGAGTTAAAATTCTGGCTCAGGTGTTTGATAGCTATACAACCTTGGACGAGTCCCCTTATGTCCCTATCCTCAATCAATTCTCTCAATAAAATATAGCAATAACATCATCTAATTCGTTCATACTTAGTATTTGGCTCAACATGTATTTGACATGAACTGTTACATTCTTTCTCTCTCAGGCTTCCCTCTCCCTAAACCACAGGCCCACGACCACTCCATGATCTTTCCTTCTACACATGATCTTCCTCTTCTATCAGAAAAGACTTAGATTCACTTCTCCACCTCTTCCTCTCGTAACTTCACTGTATGTGCAGTAAGTCCTTCAGCATCCAGGAGCAGCAACTACACTGTGTTTCTGTACTGATCATTGTGCTAGCTTGTGCCATAGTCACCTAAGTAAGTGAGGAACTAGGGTCCC
>NW_007815203.1:0-918 GCF_000696425.1 Galeopterus variegatus | reverse complement strand
TAGAAAAATTTTTACTCATAGGCACAAGGAGACATATTTGAGAATGTTCACAGGGTAATACCTGTAGCGAGGTAAAATATCTTTCAGTTGGAAAATGAATTAAGAATTTGGGGCATGTTAATTTAATACAATTCCTTATGATATTTTGCAGAGAAAATTACTGAACTAGAAATATCTTTCAAAAAAATTACAGATATACTGAAAAACATAATGAGAAAATAGCAAGTTTCAGAAAAATACGTAAAATATGAGCCCGCTTCTATGATGCTTAGAAACAAAAGCAATAAAGAAATAAGATATGGAAAAAGTCACCGCTTCATAACATGTCATCACAAATTTTAAGAAAATCAGAGACAATGAAATGATCACTCTAGCTTTCATAGAGAAAAGGGGAAAAACCCTCATATTAAGTATTATCCAATCAAGATTGAACACTCGAATCTAGGAGAAAATGAAGGAATGTTCTAAAATCAGAGTAATGATTGATTTCTAAACTAGAATTCTAGCACATTATCATCAAATTTAAAGATAATTTAAGACATGCTCAGATACAGAGTTCTCAGAAAGAATACAGTTAAGTACCACATAAGAATGTTTTCATTGACGATGGACTGTATATGTGATGGTGTTCGGAACAGTGGGTTATACTATATAGCCTAGGTGGGTAGTGGTCTATACCATCTGAGTTTGTGTAAGTACACTCTATGATATTCACACAATGATGAAATTGCCTAATGTCGTTAAGCAACAGATGACTATAATTCCATGCCAAATCTCGGAAAGAAGCTGTAGGATGTGTTCCACCAAAGTGAAAGAATATAAAAGGGCATGAACTGTTTAGATCCTCATCTATTATTTTTGAATGTCAATAGATTATATTTAAATCTTTCAGAGTTAATAAATAAGGGTCCAGTTGCA
>NW_007815202.1:0-918 GCF_000696425.1 Galeopterus variegatus | reverse complement strand
GACACCGAGGGTTGCGATCCCGTTACCAGTCACGAAAAAAGACAAAAAGGAAAAAAATTTAAAAAAGAGACGAGAAAGATGATCCATAGGAGTCCAGGAAGAAAATGTCAGAACTTCTAATTAGATTTATTTTATTTTAAATGTAACTAATATTGAATAAATCACTAGGCACTGGTGCTCTCACTTGGTATATAAGACATATGATTACATTCATAGAGCATATTTCAAGTACCTGGAGAGAAGGTGAGATACACAACTCAGAAAGGTTGCAGTGTACCCTAGTTTACAATATAGCTAAGCACATTGTAGTTTGTGCATAGCTAACAAATTTGTAGATTGTATTATCTACCTAAAACCAAACAACTCATTAAAGGAGGGCAAATGGCTTTAAAGTTCATTCCCACAATACTCATGTAATAACGTCTTGGATAAAACTTCTATTTTGCTAAAAAATAAATGACTTGGCCTCAATGTTGAGTACAAACTGATATTAAGTACCTCACAATCTAAAGAGATCTGACAACAATTAAGGCTATGGGCCAGTTCCACAGATTAATAAGAAGCAAAACCAGACCTACTTCCGTCAGAGACTCTTGACCATGCATATTTTTAATAAACCTTAATTGTAGAGCAATTTTAGGTTAACAGCAAACTTGAGCAGAAGTTAAAGAGATTTCTCTTATACCCCATGCCTCCACACATGCATTAACTTCCCCCATTATCAACATGCCCCACCAGTATGATACACTGATTACAGATGACGAACCTACATTAACATATTATCGCCCGAAGTCCATAGTTTACATAAGAGTTCAGTCTTGGTGTTGTGCATTCTATGGTCTGGACAAACATATAATAATATGTACCCACCATACAGAATAGTATCGTACAGAATAGTTTCATTGCCCTAAAAATCCT
>NW_007815201.1:0-918 GCF_000696425.1 Galeopterus variegatus | reverse complement strand
ATATTTCAACATTCATATTCAGTTTTTTGTATAGTTTTTGACTTCTTTCAAATATTTAATGAACAAACATTACATGCACATTTGATAAATTTTGAAAATGCGTTGGCTCATTTGTGCAATGTGTTCATGACATCTTTCCTGGTTGGTTTTGAAGTCATATTTGTCTGGACTGTTCGGTAAATCAGTTTTTCAATATTTGTATTTTTTCAAAGAAATAAATGCTGTGCTTTTATTGTTCCATATACCATCAGTGCTGAGAATAACATCTGCAACAAAATATTGCTCAAAAAATATGATTTTCTTTTGCTTGTTTACTTTTTGTTGAAATGGGCTGTTTATAACTTTTAGGTCTCATAACATGATGGAGTAAAAAAAAAAATGTTTGCCTAAGGAACACATTGTATGTATGTTGGCATGTATTTGTACAAAAAACACATAACATATTTACATTCCATTCATGAATCTGTGAATAGAAGTGGATATATGAATTTGTTGGATATTTTATTTATCTTTTAATGAAAATGTGGGAATTCATATGCATTTGAATTATATACTTTTAGATATGTAAGCATGGGATATTATCTGAAAAAATATTTGATCATTTTTTCAAGCTTGTTTATGTGTCTATTTCTAAAATTATGTCTATAATTTAAATGTCTGTATAATCAGTGTAAGAATACACAGATTACAGTGTGTTTGATGTGTCAAGATATATAATTAGTGACTAAAGCAATGGGCAATTGCATGAGCATATTTGTGTATTTCTGTTTGTATTTGAAAGAGGCAATGTGGATGTTAGTAAATACATAGCTGTATATTCAAGGGTGTATCTTTGGGGTGTCTCAGGATGTCCATTGCTATATGCATGCTTATGTGTGTACATGTGTGCAGTGTGTTTGCATTCCATGATCAAGGAAA
>NW_007815200.1:0-918 GCF_000696425.1 Galeopterus variegatus | reverse complement strand
AAACAAGTTTTTCTTAGGGAGGCTTACAATCTAGGGCTTGCCTGTATTTCTGGCTGCACACTCAAGTAGCCTCAACCTGCAGAAAAATGCACAGACTGCCCTATCCCCGCCCAGGCCCCGCAGCTCCTTGGCCAAGGCCCCTCTGTCCTGAGAGCCCTCCCCTGCCCCTCCAGTCAGCTCACTGCTGCCAGAATATGGACCACCCATGGGAGCCAACCTGTCTCCCTCACAGCAGCTTCACACGCCAGTTTCCAGAATGGGGACACACACTTGATCACGATGACACATCCCTTTCCCTACAGTGCTTGTTGAATTCTGAATGTGTCTTCAGTCAAAACCAGAAAACCACAGTGTTGTCCAGATACAGACTCTTTGCCATTTTCAAGGTTCAAAGAATTCAGATGAAGAATCAAGCCCATTATGTTGAATAGATGGTGTTGTTAGTTATCTTAGGATTATTAAGTTATAGACATTTCTAAAACGTTTCTCTTATCATAAAGAAAGGGAGTGTATGAATATAAATAGAAAAATTGGGGGTGGAGTTGACTTCCAAGGCGAAGGCTGGGAATGGCCCCCTCCGGCTCCTCTCTTGGCCCTCCCTGAGCCCCCACTGGGCCCTTCCCAGCAGAAGTGCCATCGTGTCTCCAGGAAACTCAGAGGAATCAAAAACCACGATATTGTGGCAAAGACACCTGGGAATCAAGTCTGCCCTTACAAGTCATTCTGAAATGCAGGTTTCCCTGATGCAGGGAAGTAATTTGAGGCTCACAAATGAAAAATCTAAACTTAGGAAACATTTTAAAGGTGAGCTGCTAGTGTTAGATAGTGGTAATTCTTAAAAATGTGTCAATGCTGCTTAGTCTTAGTATTTATTCATAACTTACACCCAGCCTACTACCAAGAGAGTGTGCAATGGAC
>NW_007815199.1:0-918 GCF_000696425.1 Galeopterus variegatus | reverse complement strand
GATTAGGGTAGAGAGGATGCATAGGCAAGTGACATGGGTGCAGCACACAGGCTTACTGCCTAATTTGTCTCCTATAACAAACCCTTAAGCTAATGACTCCTTTCCTTGTCTTAGTGATTAGGAAAAAGGCAAACTGAATTTCAGAGAGATTACGTAACGTGAAAGGTCATACGTCACATATTAGTGAAACAGGATACAAGTTCAGGTGTGGCTCTGAAGCCTGTGCTTTCCCTTACTCATGCCATCCCTTTGTTTGATGATCTATTTTTGTTTTATTTTATATTTTTGCTGCTGGTTGGTACGGGGATCCGAACCCTTGACCTTGGTTTTCCCAGCATCATGCTCTACTGAGTGAGCTAACCAGTTGGCTCTGATGATCATTTATTAAACAGCTTCCTTGGACCCCTCTTAATTTAGTTATTTCGTTTAGAGATTTCTGTGGATTAGGCTTGAGTCTGTTTGCTATTTGAGGAAGCTAAGTAAAGAACCAAACTAAGAAGAAAGTACAAAAGAGTTGTAAAAACACCTTTTTTTTTTCTTGTCTAAAGTTTGTTCAGTGTTTAGGTATAATTAAATGTGAAGGTTACTATATTCTCCATGTTCAACAGAAAGTCCTTGTGTAATTACCTCTTTGGATGCTATGACCCCTGGGCACAAGACATCATCCAACTTGGGATTCCACCACTTTTGATGGTGTGGCCAACCTGCCTGATTCAGTGAGTCTCATTTAACATGGGGATTAGACACTAGACTGTGTACAACAAAGCTAAAAATAAATCCACTGAGTCTAAATTCTCCTGGAAAATCTCTTAAACTTCCCATGAAGAATAGTATAAATGATTTGGGGGTTTTGAACTTGGGGTGTGTACACATATGTGTAATGGGCAATGAGTGCAAGTATTATAGGAAACATAAAAA
>NW_007815198.1:0-918 GCF_000696425.1 Galeopterus variegatus | reverse complement strand
TACTGACAGCGACTTTGCTGTCTAGGGGACATGTAACCACCACCACAGTGAATGTTCTGGCTCCAAGTGTCAGTAGGGCTGAGGCGGAGACCCCCTGCCCCTGCCCCTGCCCCAGACCTGGTTAGTGTCCCTGCCTGTGTGCAGGGCAACAGACTGGCCTCACTGTGGAGGCCTCAGTGAATCTGGCTCCTGCCATGGCTGGTTGACTGAGTCCAGCAAGTTCATGAGCCCCTGAGGAGCCCAGGAGGGCGAGGGGCTCTGCTGTGCCAGCCCTGGGCAGGCCTGAGGGGGTCCACGTGTGTGAACGTTGCACACCAGGGCCGGGAGCTCTGCGGGCCCACTTATGTCCCACCCCAGACCCTCGGACCTTCCCCTACATGGCCCAAGAGGCTACGGCCACCTGGGCTGGGCAGCTCCCGTGTTTGTGTCTGGATTTCCCAGGTCACCTGGCTCAGGAATGCCCATCCCTCAGCCTCGTGCACTGGAGGCCTGGCCCCCGTCCCTCCTTAGCCAGCAGACGCCAGTGAATCATGCAGCCCCTTGTCGGCTTCCTCTCCAGGGAAACCAAGGTCCCCAGCTCCCTGCCCCATTCTCCCTGCCCGGGGCAGGCACAAAGCGCGCCGTCCACTTTCTTCAGTGGACACGGGCGGGGAGGATGTGCCCTTGCTGGCCTCCATCGGTGGCATGGGCAGTGGGCCCCTAGCAGGGCAGCATCTTTTCCTCCAGAGCCAGAGGAGGAGAGCAGGGCCGGGAACCCTCCCGGGCCTGGCCTGCCTCTTGCCCAGTGCCTGGGGAGGTACCCGGCTCACCTAGAGCACAGTGAGACATCCCTCAGATGTGTCTGCTGTTGGGAGGCACGGGGGCTGCACAGAGAGGGGTTTTGCAGGGCACAGCATCAGCCCCCTGCACACGGGACTC
>NW_007815197.1:0-918 GCF_000696425.1 Galeopterus variegatus | reverse complement strand
TTTTTTTTTTAACTGATTCTTTGGCCTAACCTGCAGGGAGAAAATGAACATTGCGTATTGAAGTCTAGTGATCTTCAAACTGCTTTTGCTCATATACTCCTTAAAAGAATCTTGAAAAATTATGTGCCTTCTTGCATATTTTCAAATTCACACCTAAGTTTTTCATCATGTTTTTCTGTTCCAAAGAATGCAATTTCTGCTAAGTTTTGTTAATACTGTCATTGACTATATCCAATGGAATCTAAAAATAATAGTTTGACACCTACCATGTAAAAATAATTGATCAAGTTCTTTAGCAATTGGAAAATAAGCATATTTCTTTTTTTTTCTGGAACTCATGTTAGGCACTGCTTCAGAGAAAGGGGTTTAAGGGATGCCCACCCCTCAAAGGCTGTGTGGTCCCAGGGAGTTCTGTTAGAATGCATCTAGAGAACAAGTAACCAGCTGTCTATGATATCTCAAGATGAGCAAGCCCCAAATCATTTTTATATAAGATTGACCAGTGTTTGGGAGGGGAAAGAGGAGGAGAGCCTACCTCCATACAAAGGAACCTTATAGGTTGGACTTCTGTTCTCCTCTCCTCCCTTAGCCTTGACAATGGGGGCCAGCAAGACAGGCCAAACCAGGAGGGATGCTTGCCCCAGGGCTCTATTCAGGAGCCAACCTGGCCAGGGTGTCTGGCCCTCAGGGATCCTCTTGCCTTTAGTTTTCCTGATGTGGAGTCCAGGCCTTTAAGTCAGCATGTGCTGAATTTTGCATATGTGCCTGAGGCATAGTAAAGTCAGTTACTGGTCCTGGCATTGCTTTCTTCTAGTTGGAAACTAAACGCTTGAAATGATTCAGTGTATAAGAGAAGACATTCAACTGTTGAGAGCATGGACTCTGGATTCAAATTCTGACTCTGCCAAGAAAAAAAAA
>NW_007815196.1:0-918 GCF_000696425.1 Galeopterus variegatus | reverse complement strand
AAAAAAAAACTTTTGGAAATAACCTAAGTACCCAACAGTAGGGGAATGTTTAAATCATGCTATAGTCACGATGACTTACTAAGTAAGTATTGACAGTAAAGTAGAAAAATATCTATTAATCTGAGTAAATGTCTACAGCAAAGTTATATTTTTAAAAGGGGGATATATAAACCTATGCATAGAATATAATTATAATTTTTACACCCTCATTCATAGGAAAAAAGAAAAAAGATATGTAAACATGTCAGTAGTAGTCATCTGGATGTTGGGATAGTTGACAATTAATTCTCTGTGTCCATATTCTTCAAATTTTTCCTCCTATATGTGTGCATTACTAAAATAATTAGGAAAAAGTTATTTATAATAATTGTTTCTTAAATTGAATTTAATAGAGGTACCCAAATATGTAATGAATGAATTGTTGCCTGAAATAATTTTAAAAAGAGTCAACATACAAATTGCAATTTTGGTTGCATCAATTGCATAAAAATCTACAGCAGTGTTCAGGTAAGAACATTTCCTTTTAATGTAACTCCACCAGAGAGTAGCTTGCATTTAAATAGCAGATATTGGTATTCATGTGTACGCAAGCTCTTCCTGACACTCCTTATATTTTCTTATTTTTCTGAAAAAATTTTTTTTTGTTAAAATTATGGTGTTATATATACCAGAATCAATCCTTTTCCTTCCTTCCTTCTTTCCTTTCTTCTATCCTTCTTTTCAGTTTTACTAAGGTAGGCAGAGTGAGTGCGGGTGGGCTTAGCTCAGTTTGCCCATTTGTAAAAGGTCTTGGGTTCACGAAATCCTGTAAAAATTAAAGTAGCAGATAGCAAAGACCCTCACTTAAGTACTGGTTAGCAATGAGATTTGGACTTTGCCCCTAAATACTTCAGCACCTGTGATTTAAATAGAAAAGGC
>NW_007815195.1:0-918 GCF_000696425.1 Galeopterus variegatus | reverse complement strand
AGGGTGCAACCATATTTAGTGCTCTTTGAAACACAACCAAGAATAACATCTAATATTTTTTGTAAAAATGATTTTTTTCACCGCATAGTAATAGTTGTTGTCTGACAACAGCCAGCAATTCTAGACAGCTTTACATAATACATAATCTTATTTAATCAGCATAGCAGAGGTATGAGAAAGGAATTACCACCCTCTTGTACAGGTGTCAAAATTCAAACAGATTCAGAAAGAAGAAATAGTGTGCCCACTTTTTACAGCTAATTAAAAGTGCTACTGAAATTTTGGACCTTAATCCATTTGTCTCTAAGGCCCACCTTTTTTCTGGTCTACTTTGCTCCCTCACAGAGATGTTTTTGGAGAGGACAAGCTTGTCTTTTTTCTGTTTTGCTTTGTGGTAACAGTACAAAGCCTTACAAGCTGAAAATCTATCAAAACATTCACAATTTCCCTTTGGCAAATTTCTGAAAATCTTTCTTGGACAGATGTATCTTCTAAAATGACACAAAATCTTGAAGAAATGAGTTTTACATATACGATGTGAAGTTGTTCTTCCCATTATGGGATTTAGTTTATACCCTTAATACTTACAGAGTTCCCATGATTTTAATATTCCAGAATTAATTTCAATGTTTCCAAGATTTTTTAAAAATCATACACCATTCTTCATGGTCAATAGACCTGAATTTAAATCTGAGTTCCTTCATTATGTAGACGTGAACTTTTCTGAACTTCCTCTTTCTTGGATATAAAGTAGGGCTAACAGTAGCTCTCTAGTGGGATTTCTACTCTGCTATATGAGATATTTATCCAAAACACAAAACAGGCAGTGATTGCCTGAGAGTTGCAGGGGCCTCAAGTTATCAGCTCCCCCAGTGGTGGACACCTCCACCTAAGACTGACTTGAAGTTTGACCCTTTC
>NW_007815194.1:0-918 GCF_000696425.1 Galeopterus variegatus | reverse complement strand
TGAAATTATTTAGGAGAGTATAGCAGGAGTAGAGAATAGAAGAGCACCTAGTACCCAGCTCTGAGTAGCCCTAGCATTTAATCAGAGGGTGGAAGAGAAATGTGGCTGGAAGACTGGGAACAAAAGAAAGTTTTAATAAGAATGCAGTACTTGCTTCCCACCAAACAGCGCTTCATTAGTTCTTTAGCTCTGAAGATATAGGATGGGTATATTTTCCTAAAGGAGAGCAACCATCAATAGGTTCTGAGTCTGGGTCTGTTCAGGAGCTGTAGATGGGCCTCAGGGGATGAGAGAAGAGGAAAGGGGCCCAGCCTTTTTAGTAGAGGTTGGTGGAACTCCAGGTACTCCACAGTATTATTTAAGGCCAAGCCATTTCTTTATCACCCATGATGCTTCCTCTGTAGAAAAGACAGTGCTATCACTCTGCATGTTTGAATTTAACACACTGCTGTGTTTGAGCTCTGTTTATTGCCTTGTAGAAGCTACATCATATACTTGGGTCCCTGCCACAAAGTAGCCACAATTTCTTCAACTACAACCTCATAGTCCAAGAAGCCATCTCCGTATAGAAATCATCTGCCTTTTTCCTCTTCATGCCACATAGAGCCAGGTGCTTTCACCTTCTCCAAACTGCAGACTCTATTCTACTTATAACTATAGATTGGCCTGACTAACAGGGGTGTCAAAACTTCCTAAAAGGGAAAAAAATTGGGATTACCCCATTTTTAAGGAGTAACAAATTAGACACATTGTTTCTGGTCAATCAAGGCTAGATCTCAGCTGCTGATTGACCTGATTACTTTCCTGAATGTTGGGCCCATTATGAGTGCTAATTTCATCTAATACTCACAATAACCTTGTAAAAATTCACCTTCTAGAAAACGCCATTCTTCCCCTTGTTCAAACAGGAATTTTTTT
>NW_007815193.1:0-918 GCF_000696425.1 Galeopterus variegatus | reverse complement strand
TACTCTAGATTTTAGTAGTTAATTTTGTAACTAGCCAACTTTGTGGATTCTTCTGTTAGTCCTCACATAATTTCACTTTACAACCTTGTGCTTTCCAGGGAGAAAACCTCTTCCAAAATACTTGATATTTCTGCATTATTTCATTATTACCATCCAATAAATCTCTGTAAGCTTACACAAGCTATCTGAATGCAAACACATGTTTATCTGACACCCAACTCTGTGTTCTTAAAGAGAAGCAATACTTTACAAACTAACGTTGAATTATCTCAGCTTTTATCATACTCTGAATAAAGTGATGTACACATCATTTATCCCGGCAGGAATTAGACCATCTCTTGTGATCATGATTATTCACTGGTTTTTATAAATTTTACGTTTTGAAGGCTTTCATGACACTTGCTTAGCTGTTAAAAACCAGACAATCATCAAGTGTTAGTATCCATATGTTCTCCACATTTCCAATAGAACTATGTTAGATCAACAGTGTAAAAGATCATGTCCAGCCATTTTGTTCAAAGTGTACAAGGGGATAAAATGTTATATTATCTCAGACATGAATATCCTTGTTATAAGCTCTTTTCCAAACAAATGTCTTTCAAAGCCTTTGCTATTGAGTAAGTACTAAATACTGGCAGCTACTTTTGCTCATATCACCCATTTAACAAGCTTAATAAAATCTGACTATAAGGTGACTTAAAATTATCATTTAACTTTATATTTAATATTGATTTACTTTGTAGTATGTACTGAAGCATTTCTTAAGTGGTTAGTTTCTGAGAGTATTCAGATGCCACATGAAGTTGAACAGGTGATGACACATATTTTACTCCATCTCAAAAAAAAAAAGAAAAAACAGTGAAAGAAAAAGTTCATGTCCTGCTCGAGTAGCTATGCTTTAATTTAGTATATTCCTGA
>NW_007815192.1:0-918 GCF_000696425.1 Galeopterus variegatus | reverse complement strand
CCCCTTTGTTTACATCTGGGAAAACTGATGCTCCCAAAAGTTAATTGCTTTGCTTGAACTCACAAAACTTAAGAAAAATGACATGATAAAGCTGTCTGAATTCATTCCTGTCATTTAGAATTGTGAATTTTCAAAACATTTTAATTGTGTTTATTTTATTGTTTTTTTTAATAATTAGAATATGTTAAAACTCTTTTCCTTCTCATAGCAAATAACTGCGTAACTTTAAAAAGATCTTACTTAATAAATGACTGCAGATTCTTTGAAAATTCCTGTCAACTAACAGCAAACATTATTAATTGATATGGGCAATATATTATCTAGTTTCTCAAATGAGAAACATACATATTATAGCACTGCACTATAAATTTTAAAAAATAGCTTTTTAGTAGTCACTAGTACTAAATTTATCTTGTACATTTTCACATTCTGTATTTCCGGGCATTACTGAAGGATCCTTTGTTTTGTTTCTGTATGAAATTTATTCTTCTCTAGGGAATATCCTACAGCTCTGATGAAGGTTCCGTGCTTCTCTGTGGTCATACACTTACCACTGCTTCTGTATCCCTCAGGGTGCAAATAAAAATAGGTTTATTGCTTTTCGGATAATACAGAGATTTAACATTTTATGGATTGGACTTTATGATTGCATCCAACAAATACCACAGGGACTTTTTGCCCTATGTTGCTCAGCAGAAAAAAATACCTATTATTATTTCTAATCCATATGCTAAATTACTAATTTCTATTAATGGAGCAACCCTTCTCCAAACCAACTTTATTTCAGCATAACATTTTTTTAAAGCATCAGACCTGTACTTGATGTATTTTTCAGAGGAGCAAACCGATGAAGGATTCAAGCTTAATTCTCACAGCAAATATGACCTGCCCACTTTAATATATTCATCTAAAAGCTCT
>NW_007815191.1:0-918 GCF_000696425.1 Galeopterus variegatus | reverse complement strand
ACTTACATTTCTTAAGTATAGCATTCATTTTTATATTAAATATAACCCTGTGATATGCCCTTCAAAGAGCTCGCTGCCAGGATTTTTGGAAATTCTGGGAATGGATATGGCCTGTTTCTTTGGTTTGCCAGTGCCCTGCCTATAAAAGCAACAATTATTTCACTTTTGTTTCCTGCCCTGTTAGTTCTTTCTTCTGCTGGAGCAACTGGAACTTTTACATTGTACTTGCATTTTGACATAAAGGATCACTTCTAATTTAAGACTTAAGTGAAAACAGATTCCTTTCTCTCCCAACCTTCAACAATTTTCACAATTTATAGTTGCCCTTGTCTATTGGTTCAGAAAAAAAAAAAAAAAAAAAAAAAAAAAAAAAAAAAAGAAAAGAAAGAAAAAAGGGATAGGAGGAAGCAAGAATTCATTAATCGGGGAAAACCTCAACTTGCTGTAAGCAAGTTTCTGTCTCTCTCTACATTTCCATTTACAATGAATGTCTGTTGTGTGTTGTAGTTCATGTGTATAAAACTGTGGCAAAACAAACAAACAAACAAACAGATAAATAAAATCCTCCTTTCACTGCTTGGGATGCTGCAGAAGAGAACAGAAAATACCTAAAGAAACTTAGTGTGCATAATGTCAGGTTCGGTAAATATATGGAGAAAAAAGATAGTAAAAAAGGAAGAGGGGGCCGGCCCGGTGGCGCACTGGAGAGTGTGCCGCTTGGGAGCATGGCGGCGTTCCCACAGAGGGTTCGGATCCCATGTGGAGACCGGTTCCCGCTCACTGGCTGAGTGCAGTGCAGCGCAACACGAAGGGTTGCGATCCCGTTACCGGTCAGTAAAAAAGACAAAAAGGACAAAAAAAAAAAAAAGGAAGAGGAAGATAAAGTGGTATTTTGATGGGATAAGGAGGATTGCTCTT
>NW_007815190.1:0-918 GCF_000696425.1 Galeopterus variegatus | reverse complement strand
AGCAAGTAACTTGGCTTCACTGTGTCCATGCCCTTGGACTTTGTGGAAGGTGGGACTTAAGAGCTGTGAACCAGAATGTCTGGCAGATTTCCAAGCAGCAAAGCATTAAAGAAGCTGCATGGTTACTTTTAACAGCTTACACTGACTTATGGAGGCAAAGCATGATGTAAAGCCAGAATTTAAAAGGGAAGCAGAGCATAAAGATTTAGAAAATCTGCAGCCTGACCATGTGGTAGAGAAGTAGAGAGCTGGAGAAAAACACAAGGGTGAAGCAGATAAATTGGTTGCTAAAGACATTAGCTTGGTGGTGAGGCAGCCAGATGCTAATAACCAGGACAATGGGGGAAAAGGCCTTAAAGGCATTTAAGAAGTCTGGAAAGGTGCCCCACCCATCACAGGTCCTGAGGCCTAGAAGGACTGAGTTGCCCCAGAGAGCAGACCTAGGATGCAGTTGCCCTCAGAAACTTACTCCCAGCATCCCAACTGCTCTGGCTGGAGCAGCCCTGCCTTAAACGGCCCCAAGTGTGGTTCATGCAGCAGCTCTGGAGCGTAGAAGCCTGAAACCTCAGTGGTGCCCACGTCGTGTTAAGTCTGCAGGCTAGCAGGACATGAGAGCATTGGAGGCATGGAAGCCTCCACCCAGATTCCAGAGGATGTATGGAAAAGCCATACACAGCAGGCAGAGACCTGCTGCAGCGGCAGAGCCACTGCAGAGGCCATTTATACTACAGCAACACCAAGCAGAAAAGTGGGGTCAGAGCCCCCACATAGAGCCTCCACTGGGGAAATGTCTAGTAGAACCAAAGCAGCAGGGCTGCAGCCAGGACCTCAGAACTGCAGGGCCAGTGGTAACGTGCATGATAGATCTTGAACATAACCAGCACCATTTTAGGCAAGGCCAAGCACAAAATGGCCACC
>NW_007815189.1:0-918 GCF_000696425.1 Galeopterus variegatus | reverse complement strand
CACACTGAATACCCCAGGACAGGATGGGTTTGGTTAAGCTGTTCTTTAACTAGTGCAAATATTTCCTTAGTCTCATCATACCCTATCATGTGCTGGGTGGGATTAGCTGTTTTCTGGTTTTTTCACACTCATAGCCACGTCCATTCAGTCTAATTCACCGATCACATTGTCCATGGAAGACCCGATGTGACAGATAGCGGGAACTCCGAGCAGACCCATCAGGGCGATCTATTATGTATTTGGGCCAGGGTTGCAGCCCACTGAACCCAGGTGTTCCCCATGGTCATACTAGGGATGATAAGAAAGATGTTTAACAGATATTAAAAGTGGCAAGTCTGGCCCGGTGGCGCACTCGGTAGAGTGCGGTGCTTGGGAGTGCGGCGGCGCTCCCGCCGAGGGTTCGGATCCCATATAGAGACCGGTTCCGCTCACTGGTTGAGCACGGTGCGGGCGTGACACCGAGGATTGCGATCCCGTTACCGGTCACGAAAAAAGACAAAAAGGAAAAAAAAAAAGTGGCAAGTCATGTTTATTAGGTAACACACAAGTGACAGTTTTATCTTGAGACTGTAGTTACACTAAGCGAGGACGTTCCCAGTTTAGCACACCAAGCTCTACCAGTTCCAGGGGATATTTTATCTATGACAGATGTTGGCAGGGGGTACCTAGAAACTCCATAAGCAAATAATAATAGTCCCTTTCTGTATAATCTGGTCTGTGGGGTTGTGATGACATCTCACAGAATTTGACTATCTACATTGTGGGAAGACCTCTAACCCCCTTTCTATTCTTTCACCCCAGGGAGACGGCAGGGAGCACCAGTGTGGTTCAGTTTGAATTTCCCAGGGTCGGTGGAGTGCACTCACTCCAGATACTATGTTATGAGGGGCTGGCAACAACAGGTTATTTGTGCTTCCC
>NW_007815188.1:0-918 GCF_000696425.1 Galeopterus variegatus | reverse complement strand
CCAGATGCAGCTGTCCCAGAATCATAAGCCAAATAAACCTCTTTTCTTTATAAATTACTCATTCTCAGGTATTTCTATTATAGCAACACAAAATGGACTAATACAGGGGTGTGGTGGGAGAGAGTCCAGGATCTGATCTTTGTAAATGGTTTGCAAAGTTCTGATTTCAGATACTTACTTCTGTTTTCCTTATAAGTTTATTCATAATTAGAACATATGCTTTAGTGTTTGCTAAGAAAATATTGCTTCAATATCATGAAAGTGCCTATATATGTAGAATGTTTTTGCATAGTGGCATTCTAAATATTATTGTTACATTGTAATTTTGTAAAAATTGTGTTTATTTGTATCATGAATATATAGAACAAATGTACCAAGCGTGCCAGCTTTACGAATGCTACAAAGTGCCTCCCAGTTAGGAAGCAGGTGTAGGGGTCCCCACTGAGAGCATCTCCTGCACTCTTCTTGTCTGCTCTGTCTTCCTCCCACCGCCAAAAACCGTCAGGTTTCCAACTCAAGAGTTACTTCTGCCTTTTTTTAAAAAGTAAAGAAGATGGGATCATACACTGATTTAGTCTTTTGTATCTGGCTTCCTCCCCTCAACATAATATTGATAAGACTCACTCACACTTTCACACTTTTTCTTTCTTTGGTTGTCCATGTTCACTGCTGTGTGCTTAAGACAAATTAGTGCCCTGATTTCTTCACATCATTTGTAACATTTATTGGCGTAGTTTATATTTAATGCTTGCCAACTCTCTAGCAGTGCCCCACTTTTCATTCCTGATATTACAGACTACATCTTTTTTTTTAAAAGAATAAATAAATATTTATTTATTTATTTATTGTTTTATTTGTTTATTTTACTTCTCAATATACATTGTAGTTGATTTTCATGCCCCTTTACCCGTTCCTCTC
>NW_007815187.1:0-918 GCF_000696425.1 Galeopterus variegatus | reverse complement strand
TGAATAGACTATTAATGAGAGAGAGTGAGGGTCAATATCATTGTTAAGGTAAGTATGAATTTTATGCATATTGAGGTAGATGGTTGCGGAAGCAAAAGTCAGATGAGAGAGGAAAACCGAATAATGTAAAGTAGAAGTGCTGTGAATGAGGAATGTTAGGAAGTAACCAGTATCCTGAATGAATTTAGTTTCTGCGCTGCTTGAGGCCTGGGTTTTCAGCTAATTGTTTTCACAAAACTTCTTTACCTCTTCAGAAAATTTGACTGTTCCTTATAATCAAAAAATCTTGAAAAATGTATTTATCAGGCTTTCTTTTGTATGAATTTCCCATCTTGGTAAACCATGCTTGCTGTTGAGAAAATCAAGATTGGGGTTGGCTGGCTAGCTCAGGTAGTTACAGTGCAGTGTTGATAACACCAAGGTCAAGCCAACCACCCCCCAGAGAGAGAGAGAGAGAGAGAGAGGGAGATAAAAGGGAAAGAAGGAAGGAAGGAAGGAAGGAAGGAAGGAAGGAAGGAAGGAAGGAAGGAAGGAAGATCATGACTGGAAAATTGGAAGATCCCAGTTCAACGTTTCCTGCTTATCTATAGCCCCAAAGTGAACAATGGCACATTCTGGCTACAAGTGTAAATGTACGTTGTTAGAGCTCCATCCAGATCTATGAATTTCATGGCACAAGATAGAGTGATGGAGATTGTTCTGGTTGAAACTGTGTAGCTTTTGAGCAATCCAAATTGTTAGTTCAGATTTGAAATTTAAGTTTCTCATTACTTATGAGAATGACACATTTAGTATGGGGAATCATGTTAATTACTTAATTCTTTGATTCAACATTCTTAAATTTTCACTGGTTTTTCAGCTTACTCATGATATTTCTGGATTTATAGTGATGCCCCTAGTAGTTCCTGTGAGAATTCC
>NW_007815186.1:0-918 GCF_000696425.1 Galeopterus variegatus | reverse complement strand
TCTGCATCAAACACTGATTTAGTGGTAGGCACTGTTCTAAGCATTTTGAAAATAATTAACTTATTTAATCTTCACAACCACCCTATGAAATATATTCTGTTGTTACCACTCCATTGTACAGATAAGATAGCTTAGGCACAGAGACATTCAATAATTGGTGTAAGCACACACAGCTAGATGAGGCACAACTGGAATTTGAAACTGGGTTTGCCTCTAGAGCTGGAATATCTTACCATTATGTTATGACCATAAAACAGAAAAGGTCAGGGAGAAATGAGAAGAGAAATGATAAGATGGAGAGAGGGGTGAGATCAGCCACAAAATTCAGGTCTAAGGTCTTGGAGTTTTGATAGAGGTAGGCCACCAATTCAACTCAACTTGCTTTAGCCAATATGAAGAGGGAGAGTAAATCATAACAGGACCCAGAGTTGCCCAAGATCCAATGGATAGTTTGCAGTAGTTCAACAACTCTTCCTAGTTCTGAGAACAGAAAGAAAGTTCTCCCACTGGCAATTCAACTTATGACTGAAAGAGATATACAGACAAAGACAGCATCTCCTGGAATAAATATTCTTGCAGAATGATATCGTGTTTCTGTTTTCCATTGTTCTGATTCATGTTATCTTTAATATTTTAATGTGTTTATTTTATCTTCCCTTTTATTTCAGTATTACAGATTTCTCTTACACATAAAAATACAGAGAATAAAAAACTAACAAATATACCAACCAAAATTTAACAAATGTTAACATTTTGGCATAATTGCTTCAGTACTTTTCAAAAACATATAGTTAAGATGTTGCAATACAGTTTAAGGCTATACTGTACTGTTCCCTGATGACAATCTTCCCCCTTTTCCCCAGGAACAAGCTCTACTTTGAAATGTAAGTATCAATATTGTATCTATTTTCATGTGGT
>NW_007815185.1:0-918 GCF_000696425.1 Galeopterus variegatus | reverse complement strand
GACACTGAGGGTTGCGATCCGTTGCCGGACACGAAAAAAAAAAAAAGACAAAAAAAAAAAGAAATCCTACCCCTGCAAGGTGATGGCACTAGGAGGCAGGGCCTTTGGAAGATGATTAGGTCATGAGGGTAGAGCCTTCGTGAATGGACCCCAGAGACTCCAGACAGACCCCTCACTGATTCCACCATGGGAGAACACAGCAAGAAGTCACCATCTATAACTCAGAACGCAGGCCCTCACCACACACCAAACCTGCCTTGACCATGGACTTCCTGGACTTCAGAACTGTGAGAAATAAATTACTGTTGTTTATGAGCTATGCAGTTTATGGTATTTTGTTATAGCAGCCAAGTAGACTAAGACAGTGAGGAAACTGAACTCAGAAAGGGTGACTTCCCATGGCCACCCAAACTGGAAAACTTTCCACCCAAAGTGGAAAACTTGGTGTAAAATACTGACCTGGTTACTTGCCAAGCTTTTGTTTTGACTTCTACATATTTAGCGTCCCTCACAAAAACATTTTTACTCTTATGTAATCCAGGAGTTATTTTTTTTATTATTATTAACAATAGTTGCCTTGCATTCTGTACTGGTAAGACAATGTATGCAATAATGTGCTCAGATCAGAAAATCTCATTTTAGAGGACCAAAATAGCATTAATCTAGGGCAACCGTTCTCAAACATTTGACCTCAAGACACCTTTACACTCTTAAAAATTATTGATGTCCCTGTGATGGTTAATTTTAGGTGTCAACTTTACTGGGTTAAGGCACACACAGACAGCAAGTAATGCTTATTTCTGGATATATCTGTGAGGGTGTTTACAGAAGAGACTGGCATGTGAACCAGTGGACTGCGTAAAGAAGAACCACCGTTAGTGTGGGTGGGCACCATCCAAACCGCTGAGGGCTCAGACA
>NW_007815184.1:0-918 GCF_000696425.1 Galeopterus variegatus | reverse complement strand
TGATTTGATCATCATGTGTTGTATACAGGTATCTATATTCAACTCTGTACCCCACAAGTATGTATAACCAATTATGTTTCAATAACAATAAAAAAAAGTTCATGGGAAAAAAATAAAAATATCTGCTAATTTTATGATGACAATTGTCTGATTTCATGGAGGTTGGGACACATTTATCAGCCTTTTCTCTTTATTGTCTTCTTTATTTTTCTTTTTTCCTGTGCATTTTCTTATTTTTGTCAAGGATTCCTTTCAGCAACCCCTGGTGCTTTTCCAGCTTTGTCCTCTGGCCTCCATTAGTTTTGCAAGGGTGTCTTTACTTCATCAGTCTTTAAGTTCTGTTGTTCTCCATAGCACATTCTCGAACCTCAGAGATCAACCATGGCAATGATACGGAGGAAGTGTGGAGGGAATCCAGAGGAGCAAGCGTCGGATGACGTCTGCAGAAGAAGGTATAGAAAGCCTCCTCAGGGATGACGGTGTGAAACTGGGCCTTGAGATATGAGTACAGTGAATTCTTTCTTCTGGGACTTTTTTTTCTTCTAAAATTCTGTTGTGCCTTTTTTGCAAATGAGAACACCAAAGCTCAGAGTGGTTTAAGAACTGACTTAAGTCCGTGAAGTTAAGAAGCAGTAAAACTTCTATTGATAAGTTTAGTGAGTTCTGTGTACAATTCACTCATTCATCCGTTACTCATTCATTCACCAAATATTTGCTGAGAACCTACTATGTGCTGCTACTATACCGTGTGATAGATATATAACAGAGAACACAAGAAGAAGTCCCAGGGGGGGTTTGTATTTTGTGACATAGTGGGGAGGGGACAGACTGCAAACAGCATAAAATAATACATAGTATGTCAGGGGATGACAGTGTCATACTCTGGTGTGTGTGTGAGTGTGTGTGTGTGTGTGTGTG
>NW_007815183.1:0-918 GCF_000696425.1 Galeopterus variegatus | reverse complement strand
GAAGAATCTTGACCAGTTTTTGCATCCACATACAGATTACCACTGGGCAGCATGAGCATCTATCTTTCCTTCTATATCCCCTAGTCTTGTCTTTCTTTTTTTTTCTTCTTTTCTTCTCTTAACCATGACTCATGCTATATCTTTTTCAGATTCACTAGACTCAGAGCTCCATGAGGATTAGTAGCTTGTCTGCTTTATTCACCACTTAATACCAACAAAGTTGAGTAGTGGAATAAACTCCACAACAATAAGGATGATGCCACATTTTTTCAGTGGCTACTGAAATGGCTGCAAAAACTAATTCTAAAGTTTAAATAAACTAATATTATTGCAAGTAACTTATTACTAAAAAATAGTCAAATTAACTAAAGTACTAAAGTTTTTAAAATTTAAAAAATTATTTATCTTTTTATAACCTATGATAGAATTGAGGTTATCCCCCCTCCACCTGGAAGCAGGCAAGGAGCACAACAAAAACACTACTTCCATGTGGGTGGCCCAACAGAGCCACCACCACAGCCACAGCTCCTGCAAAAGTGGCTCAATGCCACAGCAGTAGCCACAGCCACCATGCAGGCAGCCCACCAGACACTAGATTGCATTGACCCTCTAAGACTGGAAAAAGAAGAGGCTGTCTCTCTCCTCAAAGCCCACTCCAGAGTGTTAGAAGAAGCAACTGCTCTACCAGATGACCAGACATCAATGTAGAGATACTCGAAATACAAAAAATCCAGGAAAATGACACCACCAAAAAAATACAGTAATTCTCAGATACCAGACCCTATACAGCAGGAAACCCTTGAAATGACTGCAAAGGAATACCAAGCAGAAATCTTGAAGAAAACCACTGAGATATGAGAAGACTCAGGCAACATAATGAAATGAGAAAAAATAACCCAGGGTATGAAGGAGGAAATT
>NW_007815182.1:0-918 GCF_000696425.1 Galeopterus variegatus | reverse complement strand
CTTTATAAATCACCCAGTTCCAGGTATTTTGTTATAAGCAACAGAAACAGACTAATACACCCTGTTAATACAAAACGTCTACTGATTCTTGATTAAAAAGTAAAACTGTGTGTGCTTTCCAAAGGACATTTAGGCATGCTAGCTTTTTATTGTGATGAGAGCAGATTAAGTGGATGGTGACCAGCTGTTTCTTATGGAGACTGTGAGACTAGAACAATGAGAAACAAGATAAACTGAAGCTTGGAGTGGTTTAGATTCAATGTGAGAAAGAAACTTCCTGTGTATATAAGATGTAAAAATTTTGAATGGGTTTCTAAGGACGATAACTCAACATTTTCTAAATGTGTTCCAACATGGAACAAATTTGCCCTTGTATGGTTAAAATAATGTCCTCGTATTGTGCTATAATTCTTCAAGATCCTTTCCATTACTGGAAACCCACATTTTTTGATAAAACAAAACGTAAAGAAAAATGGACATGAACTATTGCAAAAACGATAAAATAGCATTTTAAAATAAAATAATCACCCGATTATTTCAAACTAATTTAAATTTATTTGATTCTGATTTAAGACAATTTAACAAATACTTTTTAGGTATTTGCTCATAAGATAAAGATAACGGAGATTCCTCATTCTCAAGGATCTCCCCATCTACTCAATCCACAAGGCAAGTTGTGAAACATACTTTCAACAGAGCTTTGGAAGAGTGCTGTCGGAGAAGAAGTTCATTCCTACTGCAGTGAGATCTGAGAATGCTTCACACAGGAGGTGGCTTTTGAGCTTGTCCTTGAAGGATGGACAGTACCCTCATGGGAAGAGTTGGAGCAGAGGGACACATTTCTTTCATATGGATCAGAATTAATAAAGGTCTGGAATTAATAAAAGCTTGAACTGGGTGGATGGTGGAAGTACAGGG
>NW_007815181.1:0-918 GCF_000696425.1 Galeopterus variegatus | reverse complement strand
ACTCCTGCCCCGCCCCCCAGCCCTGCTGCAATCCTGCAGCCAGGGAGGTGGGGAGAGGAGAGCAAGAAAGGAGCCACTGATCACATTCCCTTCCTGAAGGCCCCAAGAGGAAAGTGTTTTCACCTGGAGAAGTGTTCAGTTTTGATTTTTATCTGGGACTTGACTATTTTAATTAAATTGAGATTTGAGATTTAAAGTAATCATAGCATTTTCTATCGCTAACAAGTGATCACAAAAGCCACGGAACTGTCTCAGTTTCCACCCCGAGTGCAGGCCTCAGCCCACTGAGCAGGCTTGAAGGGGCAGCAGGTGAACGCAGTCAGGTAGCTGTTGTGCTTCTGTCAGACATGCGTCTGCTGGTTCAACAAACTGATTTCATAAAGTAAGGCATAATTTTATAATCCAAGCCTCCACAAGGAAAAATTGTGAAAGACTCTAAAATGGACCACAAAGATCATAGGTGTCTTGTTTTCTGATTCGCTGGGGTCTTTGAGCTATTTCGCAACTCTGTAAATTGTAGATAACTGGTAGCAAGCCATGATTCTCGTCCGCAGACACGCAGATAGATGTCCGGTGGAAATACAACTGACCTTTCCTTCTCCTCTGTGGATGAAGCCAACTCTGCGTCTACTAAGCAGATTTATCTCAGCACTTCTGTCTGCACATGCGTCTGCTCTTTGAAGTCTCCTCTAAACCAGTTGTAACGTCTTACTGGTTCACTCATGATTAAGGAATAAATAAAATCTTTGGCAGGTGTTGATTTTATTTTGTATGTGAGTCGTGATTTTGCTTTGAACAAAGTATCCTTTCACACTCCTGGTGTGATTATCTGATAAGGTCAGTCCCTTCTGCACCAAAAATGCCTGTATTAGTGTGAGTTTGGAGTAAACTCAGGACAGTGTGTGTCTGTGTGTGTGT
>NW_007815180.1:0-918 GCF_000696425.1 Galeopterus variegatus | reverse complement strand
CTCCTCTCCCTTCCTAAGTCAACTTAGTACCTTACCTGATAATTTTGTGAATAGAATATAGCTTTATTCTCAAAATAATAAATATTATTATACAGTATATTTAAAAGGCATTTTACAAGTTGTAAGTACTTTAAAAATTTTTTTTATTTTAATTGACATTGTGATTATACATACTTATGGGGTACAGTCTGATGTTTAGATACATATATATTGTATAATAACCGGGTTAGGGTAGTTAATCTGTCAGTCACCTTGTGCTCTTATCATTTGGTTGTGGCGACAATATTCAAAAGCCTCTGCACTGGCTATAATATACAAAACTTAACTAAAACTCCTTTTGTAACTGTTATTCCATTTTTCTCATAACCCAGCAAGACAAAAAAATTTTTGAGAATTGTTTTACAAGTTGAGAAGCCAAGGTTTGATGAATTTAATACTTGCCAAAAGTCAGATAGTACATACAGAATAGGAATTTATTTTCTGTATGTTAGATAAATATTTTTCCATTCCTTGAGTTGTAATAATAATTGTCCTGGGTGAGTTGAATGTTAAAAATACGAACCTTTACAGTTTGTTTTTTAAAGTTTCCTTAAGAATACGAAACATACTGCTTTCAAGATAAACAAATAGCTCTCTGTCCCCAATAGAATATACTGCACATGAACTTTTATAAGTGGCCGTCACTCAGAAGTGATTGCTCTTAATGCTTGTTTTCCAGTCATCTGGGGTAAGTGCAAAATGAAAGCTCAACAGTAGGAGTAATTATTTTTCTGGATACATGTACCTGGTTTCCACTGTCAGGCAGCATTTTCAGACTCAACAAGAATATTGCTCTTAACACTTACAATTAATGACTTGATGTAAGATCATAGATCTGAAAACAATTTTGTAATAATAATTAAAATAAAAATTATTAAA
>NW_007815179.1:0-918 GCF_000696425.1 Galeopterus variegatus | reverse complement strand
AAATACATATCTCTAACACACATAGAAACACAAATGTCATCATCATAGGTAAAATATAAAACGAAGATGTATACGGAAAATTTAAAGTCTTATGTTATGTCCAAAGTTGAATTAATTTCACTAATGGAGAAAATCCTAATTGATTCTGTTCCATTTTAAATCTCAAACAAATACCCTTTGGACTGGCTAGAATTCTTTTCGTGAAAATGTAAGACGCCTTTCAGAACTAAAGCTATGCCTCTTCCTAAAATAACAGCGATTAGCATAAAGCTGAATTAGGTACAGATTTCTCTGTCTGAAGTGTAGTTAGGGTCAAGTTTATATTTGTAGTCTTAAAAACTGAGTTTAAATTTTACTGCTGTTTAAAGTGATCTAGGTAGATTGTCTTTAACTGTATAAATACTAATTAAGAATACATTAGGGACTCTACTCTTTTGAATTTTAAGTATATGAATATTTCATCCAAGTGATGGAAATTAAGGTTTTTTAAATGAGAATATAATATATAGTGTCCAAAGTTCTGTCACAATTAGTAATACCCTGCAAATTTAAGTATGATAAACTACTTTTAAATGTCTATTTTTCACCTCCTTAAGAAACAAACACATGACTTTAGAAAATGCAGGAGTTATGGTTTATATTTTAGCTGCATTGTAAAAATGCAGTCCAGAAAAATGGTTTTAAGAGAAAGGAAAGGGTGAAGGAATTAAACTCTGCATACTGAGCACTTAACTTCTGCAAGCCTCTGGCATGGTTAGTCAAAAGTGTGCATACTTCAATTCCTTTTTTAACAAACATTTAGCTAGTGTTCATTAGATATGAGAAAAAAATAGTTGGATATGACAATTTCTTTTCCTATCTTCTTAAACAATATGTCTAAATAATCTCTTTTCTCTTATAAAGTAAGTGTTTATGGTT
>NW_007815178.1:0-918 GCF_000696425.1 Galeopterus variegatus | reverse complement strand
CCATATTTGTCATGAGATACCCCGAGTTGCTGTAGTCACCACCAGGACAAGGCCTTCACCAGATGGGTTCCCTGGACTGCAGGTATCCCAGCCTCCAAAACTGTAAGCAATAAATTTCACTTTCTTACAAAGTACCCAGTTTCAGGTATTTATCTTATAAGCAGCAGAAACGGACTAATACAGTTGTCCCTCTCTGATGTCCTGTAATGCTTCTTTGTTTCTTTGGTATCAGAAATATATTCTGTATTTTACTATTGTTACTTATGAACAGGAGATTAAAATTATATATCAAATTTTATGAAGAGGAGAGTATCTACCTATCTAGATTATATATATAATTGTACGAAGAGGAGAATATCTATCTGAAGTTTTTCTGTTCTGTTCCACTGATGTATCTGTCTATATAGGCACACACTGTGCCAGGTGCTGGGGAGGGAAGGTGACAAGCAGCAGCCCTGGCCCTATGGTGCTCACAGTCCGCTGGGGAAGACAAATTAGTCAGTGATGACTGCTGTGTGACACGGTGAGTGTTGTGGCACTTATCTATGGAACACCCCAGGGTCTTGGAGATACCAACAGGACACCTAACCCAGGCTTTGGGTAGGGTGAGAGCATTATAGAGAGCTTCATGGAAGAGGTGACATTGGAATGAAGTCATGAAGGATGAAGGCAGGTGCTGGGATGAGGGTGTGCCAGGAGACATTGGGGGAGGGTGTTTCAGCCTGCGGCAACCATGCGTGCAAAGACCAGAGGGGAGGAGCCGCGCGGCCAGCCAGGCAGCAGCACAGCTCAGAGAGGCTGCAGAGTTGGGCGCAGGAGGTGATGTGTGGGAGATGAGATGGCGAGGACGGCAAGTTCAGACTGGGAAAGGCCTTGCCCGAGTGTTTGGACGTTAGACTCCACGGTAGGAAGGAGTTT
>NW_007815177.1:0-918 GCF_000696425.1 Galeopterus variegatus | reverse complement strand
TTTTTTTTTCCTCCAAATTGAAAAGGAAACCTTGAAACTAAACCTTGAACTGTAAAGTTTATGCCACATTTTCGGTAATTGTTGGTGCTATTCTGAGATCAGAATATGCTGGTAATATCTGAACCAGCCTGAGGCATCTCACCCTTATCCTATAATGGCTATGAGGCCAGTCCCCACTGAAAAATACACTGCAAGTTTACATTTTTGGTCCTGCTTCAAGCCAATACCATTAGAGTGGAGTTCTCTTTCTGAAATTACTTTTATGAGTTAATTAAGCAGATGTAACTCTAAACTTGACGGATCACAGCTCTTAGCTCTAAACCAATAGAGCAATTATTACAAGCTGCCAAAAATACAGGCAGTGTGAGTACATATATACTATAGTTAACTAACTCAATATGTATGTGTGTGTGTGTGTGTGTGTGTGTGTGTGTGTATATAAAGAGTTAGTCTCTCTCTCTCTCTCTATATATATATATATATTTTTTTCCCCCAATATTCCTGACCATGATGTTTCCCTGGAAAAATGCTCCAAACACAAGATAGAGAGCAAGCACCAAAGTTCTACAAGAGTAAAGGAGTGACCATCTCACTGAGAACAGCCAGTGTCCCATAGCATCTGTAGATGTCTGTTGTTTGTAAGGAGGATGCTTTTAAGATGGGTAATGCACACGTATGCATGGTATGATGTTAATTAGAAACTCATGATAGTTTCCAATGAATAGTGAAATGGACAAAATGGGAAAGGCAAAAATCTAAATAATTCATCAATGCTCCATTATCTCCTCAATATTCTAGATTGCAGGACAGTTAGTTCTAATTTCAGCTTGTTTTTCTGTGAAAGAAACTAAAGAAAAACTATGTCAAGGACACAAAAACCCATACAGATATTTTTAAAAAAAGATCTGTCTGTCATCT
>NW_007815176.1:0-918 GCF_000696425.1 Galeopterus variegatus | reverse complement strand
CGAGGGTTGCGATCCCGTTGCCGGTCAGTAAAAAAAGACAAAAAAAGGAAAAAAAAAAAAAAGAATACATATGAGGGATCTGCAAAAAGTTCATGGAGAGATTTGTATTATCTTTTAATTCCATTTTTTCCGTGAGCTTTTTGAAGTACCCTAAGACTATCAATATGACTTATCTCTGCTGAAGTTGACCTTGATCACCTGGCTGAGGTAGTGTTTATCAGCTTTCTCCATTGTAAAGTTACTCTTTCCTCCTTTTCCATACCGATCTCTTTGGAAGGAAGGCGCTGTGCACTGCACACACGTGAGGAGTGGGAAGTTACGCTCCCCTTCCTTGAGAGCCCACCTTTCTTTTTAATTAAATGTCCTTAAGTTTGCTTCTGGGTTCTCAGTTGTTTCCGTTGGACTACTTATCTATCTTTCCATCTATACCACACTGTCTTAAATGATGAGAGGGATCAAATTCCCTCAATATAATTTGTTTTTTAAACTTTTAATTGTGGTAAAAATATGCATGTCACAAAATTTACCATCTTAGCTATTTTAAAGCATACAGTTCAGTAGTGTTTTAGTACATTCACCTTGTTGTATAACCAGTCTCCAGAACCCTTTTGCTATTACAAAACCTAAACTCTATACTTATTCAGCAACTCTCCATTCCCCATTTCCCCCAGCCCCTGGCAACCACCATTCTACTTTCTGTGTCTATGAATTTGACTACTCTGTACACCTGATATAAGTAGAATAATGCAGCATTTGTCTTTTTGTGACTGATGTATTTCGCTTACCAGAGTGTCCTCAAAAAGTTCATCCATGTTGCAGTGTGTGTCAGAATTTCCTTCCTTTTTAAGGCTGAATAATATTCCATTATATGTTTATGCCACATTTTTTTATCCATTCATCATTCACCAGGTGTTAATG
>NW_007815175.1:0-918 GCF_000696425.1 Galeopterus variegatus | reverse complement strand
TTTATTTTTGATGGCTGGCTGGGACAGGCCTTTGACCTTGGTGCTAGTTTCAATTAAGAAAAAAATGCTCTAAGGGCTTGCTTTTAAAGCTCAAGTGTCTCAGCAGAAAAAAACAAAATTACAAAGTAAATTTATAGACTGTATAAACCTATGTGTAACACGTGACAAAAGGCCAATTTCCTTAAGTAATGTTATAACTAATCAATAAAGGCAAGAAAGTCCAGTAGAAATGCAGTCAAGAATGGAACAGACCTGTCCTTTTCAAAGAAAAAGGCCAAAAAGGTAAAAAACACAAAAATACTTAATCTCTTTGGTAATTAAGAAATGCAAACGAAAATGCTATTTTTTCACTTATCGAATTGGCAATGATTAAAAGATTTGATAATATCTAGTGATGGCAAGAGTATGAGGACTCAGGCACTTTTATATACTGTGGGGGAGCCTAAAGTGGTGTAACTTTTCCAAAAAGCAATCAGCTAGTCTACCTCTAGGAATTTAACTTTCAGATATACACTCAGAGAAATGCACAAAGATATATGTACTAAATAAAATGTTCACTGTAATACTATATTAACAAAAAAAATAGAAAATCTTTCATAGCTGATTAAAAAGTTATGGTATGCCCATACAATGGGATATATGCAGTCATTAGAAAGAATGACAAACTATACATGCAGATACTATTCTGCTAATTCTACTAATATCTTGGGAGATATTTATGCATGTATAATATGATCCCATTTGTATAAACAGAAAATATATTCATTTAGGCTGGCTGGTCACCTCACTTGGTTAGAGCATGGTGCTGAAAGCCCAAGGTCAAGGATTCAGGTCCCAGTACAGGCCAGCAGCCAAAAGGAGAAAATAAAAAAAATAAAAAAATAAATGTACATTTATATTTGTATTTTTTTTTTTTTT
>NW_007815174.1:0-918 GCF_000696425.1 Galeopterus variegatus | reverse complement strand
TGTTAGTTCTTTCTGCCAATTTGTATGCCTTTTATTTCTTTTTCCTTCCTTATTGCACTGGATAGGAGCTCCAGTACAATGCTGAATGGATATGATGAAAGCGGACATTCTTGTCTTATTCCTGACCTTACAAAGAAAATATTCAGTCTTTTACCATTAATAATGATGTTAACTATAGTTTTTAGATGATTTTTAATCAGGCTGATGAAGTTCCTTCTCTTCCTAGTTTGCACAGAGTTTTTATCATAAAACAATTTTTAGTTTTGTTGATTGTTTTTCTCATATCTTATTGAGATGATCATATACGAGGATACTTCAAAAAGTTTGTGGAAAAATGAAATTAACAGATAATACTAATCTTTCCAAGAACTTTTTGAAGACCCTCATATTTTCCTCATCTCAGAATAGTAAACCAACTTCACATTACTGGATAAACTCCATTCCAGATAAAGTTCAAAATTTATTATCCTTTTTATATACTTCTGGATTTGATTTGCTAATATTTTTGAAAAGTTTTTTGTGTTTGTGTTCAAGAGGTATCATCCACAGTGCCCTTTTCTTGCAACATCTTTGGTTAGTTTTAGTATGAGTAATGCCACTCTCATAAAATGAATTGACATATGTTCCCTCCTCTTCTACTTTCTGAAAGAATTTATCTAACATTTGTATTATTAAATGTTTAATAGATTTCACAAATAAAGCTGTCTGTTGTCTTAGCCTGGAATTTCGTATTTAGCACTGTTTTAAGTTATGAACTAAATTTCTTTAATAGATACAGGACTATTGAGATTTTCTTTGTGGATGTGTGTCAATTGTAGAAATCTAGGCAATTCAAGGAATTTTCTCATTTCATCTAAATCATCCAATGTATTAACATCAACTTGCTCATAAAATTCCCTTATTATCTTTTTTTTTTTT
>NW_007815173.1:0-918 GCF_000696425.1 Galeopterus variegatus | reverse complement strand
AATTCTTTCCTTCCTAGTTTACCAGATGAGATTTGAGTAGCTGAAAATGCAACATCAGTTATACCAACAAAACTTATGCTCATAGGATTAACAAAATCATACTTAAATTCATAGCACCATCAAGTATTTTAGGAAATTCACACTCTTGGTTGAAGTCTGATATTTGATTGGAAAAAGTCTAATTGTAAGTAGGAAGCTTAGTAGGCTATGAAATAAGAATCTAATCTGGACACCAAAAGTATAAACCCAGGGAAGGAATTCAGTGGATGTGAGTATATGTGCGCTGCGTGTTGGCCTTTGCATGTTATTGGTCTTTCAGTTATGTGTCAACAAAATGTTTACATTGTAAAATTTAAAGATACATTAGAATCAAAGCTCATGTGTATTTATTGTAATGGCTGTAGTATGTGATTCAGCTTACAGTACTTGAGCCTCAGAATAGTAATGCAGTAGTCCAGTGGAATAATGTTCTAGCATTCCAACAGTCTAGTGATATCTCTCTATCTATATTTATATCTATCACTTGTGGTCATATATGTGTGTATGTGTATACATATAAATTATACAGAACAAGAAGGCCAGGTTCAAAACATGGCTCTAACTTGCTATGTGAACTGGGCTGATTTTTCTGTCCTTCCCTTTCTTCATCAATAAAGTAAAGGTAATAACAGTAGCATACTTGCATGAATGCTATGTAGAATAACGAGTTAATATATGTAAAATCCCTCTTGTAATAATATACTCTCAAGAAATGTCCGTTGTTATTTTTATTACTTAGTTGAAGCTCTTTGCTTGAAGTATCTCCTGACCATCTGTGCTAAGAAACCTGGTACAGCAAGTTGGCTGAATGAGATGTGGGGCTTCTGATCCCAAATCTCTGTTCTCCTAGGATTACTACAGATCATTTTATTAGCTGAA
>NW_007815172.1:0-918 GCF_000696425.1 Galeopterus variegatus | reverse complement strand
GCTATTAAAACTCTATATGCTCCAGTTTCCTCATTTATAACAAAGCAATAATGATACTTAAAAAGATGTTATAAGCATTAAAATAAGATAAAATAAGGCATATAGTTCTGCACACAAGAAATGTTATTCCATACTATCACTTACTTTGTAACCTTATTATCCTTCTACCTCTTGGTATGGGAATAGAAAACTGGGCCAACGTTTTGATCAAGGAGGAAAAATAAGCAGAGATATAAAATAGCTGTATAATAAATTCAAGCTGTTGGTATATATAGAATTCTACACCCAACAAAGTGAAAATACACATTCTTTTCTAGCACATGTGGATCATGGAATATTGAATATGTTCTAGGCCACAAAAGAAGCCTTGAAAAATTCCAATGGCTCATTATTATACTGATTATGTCTTCTGATTATAAGGCAATAAAAATTTTAAATTTAAAAACAAAATACTTTTTAAAATGAATCACCCCCCCAAAAAACTAAAAACAGTTCAAATATTTATCAGTAGGAGTATGGGTAAATAAATTAGCACATATTCATGCAATGAAATATGATAGAGTAGTGAAAATGAATGAACACTGTCAATATGGATAAATCTCTTATTTTACACAAGAAAGGAATTTGCAGAAGAATCTATACATTATGAGGCCATTTATGTAAAGTACAAAATCATGCAATACTAAATAATATATTGTTTAAGAATATGTATGTATGTGATCAAAAAAAGTTTTTTAGCCAAGGGAATTATAAACACATTAAAAAAAAAAGACATGGAGGGTGCCAGAGAAAGAACATCAGCCTGGGGTTGAAAAGTATTATTCTCCAGCACCTAGAAGAGTGCATCACACACACTGACTAAATGTTTGTTGAGTAAAAGAGTTGACAAGCAAACAAACAAAAAAGTCTGATGCTCCT
>NW_007815171.1:0-918 GCF_000696425.1 Galeopterus variegatus | reverse complement strand
AAGAAAAATAAATAGAAGATAGGTCTATGGAATTCAAAGTCAGGGCCAAAGTCAAGATTGTGTCTCTGACTCTAGTATAACAATTTGCGAATATATATAGCCTATTGATTCTGTTTCTTTGGAGAACCCTGACTAACAGATTCGGTGTACAGGTACATTTTTAAAATGTAAATCCTATTGTTTTTGAAACAATTTTGTTCTGATTGATGAGAATATATTAATATAAAACAACTTGATCTAAAAATCCTAATAATTTTTGATTTAAATATTTATAATGTACACACATGATACTTGCTGCAAATTTATTGGTATATATGTTCCAAAGTGAGAAACTCATTATTCTGGTGCTATATTAGGAAATTGTTACTTCTAGAAATTCAGAGTAATTTTAATTGTGATTGTCTTTTTCATAAATATTTGGTGTTTACTCATCATCCTTTATTCTCTGATTTTACCACAATTACATGAAGTTTTAAAGCATGCTATCAAAAGCAAGTCAAGCAGATTATTATTAATGTCTCATAAGTGTTTTCTTACTTATCAGAGTGAATGGCTTCTATGCTCATGAAGCTAAATTATTCAGGAATAATTGAGGGAATGTACTGTAGAGATAAAACTGTTACTCTTAAGTTTTGAAGATGGGGATTTTTAGTATGTATAAATAATGTAGAGTCTTTTGTTTTTTAATATTTACTTCTAATAATGACAATGGGCAATACTCTTCTATAACCTTGATACACATTGAAATGCATTCACAAAGTGCATTTCTCTGAACAGAAAAGTTAAATAAGATAATTAAATATTAGACCCTAATAACATTGGCATAGAAATGGCTGTTTCTTTAAAACTACTTGTAAAGGGTAGAACCCACAGCATCTTTAATGTCATTATACTTATCTAAAACATTTTCTATTAATC
>NW_007815170.1:0-918 GCF_000696425.1 Galeopterus variegatus | reverse complement strand
GGGAAATATGTAGTGTTATAATCAATGAATCAATATAAACTTGTTACAGATATTTAAATCTTTTCAAAACCACATTACTAAATAAAGTGCTCCAGTCTTTTTGTTGTTATTCTGTTCTACTTGTGACTGTTTGAGCCTAAAACAGTTCAAGCTCACTTTGCTTCACATCAAAGAGTATGGGATCTGATTCTAAAAATCATATCTCTATAACCCACTGGATCTCTATAACCTTCTGGATCTCTGTAACCCACTGACTCTTCCCTCACTGCCTCTTCTCTGAACCAGTACCTGAATTTCCTCACTGGTCTCCTGCCTCTGGCCTTTCTTTCTCTGTTTTATTATCCACACTCTTTCAAGGATTATTTTCTGTGAGTGTTGATTGTGTAGTCTTTAGTCCAAAGGACTTCAAGGCTCTCTGTTGCTCACAGAATAAAATCGAAGCTCCTTACTGGCTCACCTAATTCATCTTCCCAGATCTATCCCCTTTATGGACCCCAAAGTTGTCTGCTTTACTCACACAAGACAGTAATTCAGCCAGGACTTGTTGGACACCTTATTTTAGCACAGCACGGTTAGGGGTTCTCTAGCAACAGTGACTCTAAATGACCTGTGTGAGAAAATTAAGATGATAGAATTTTTAGAAAGCTGGGGGCGGGATGTTGAGATTACTCACAACTGTGTCACGTAAGGAGCGTGGGGCTCACATCTGCTCAGAGAAAACTAAGAAAAGCATGTGTAGGTTATAGTCATCCATCCATTCATTCATTCACTTGCTCATTCGACAGATGTTTTTGACCACCACCTATGTGCCAGACACTGCGCCAGGCACAGGGGACTCAGGGTTGAGTGAGATGAGGTTACTGATCTTATGAAGTAAATGTTTTATTGAAGAAACAGACTACACACAAGTGAACAAAT
>NW_007815169.1:0-918 GCF_000696425.1 Galeopterus variegatus | reverse complement strand
GTGATTCCCGAGAGAAAATAAGGAAAATTCTAATTCTACTGCACTTGAGATGACCTTTATTACAGGCATTTTTGTTTGTTTCTATAGAAGTCTCTAACTCATTGCTCCAATTATGTGTAGTTTAGACCAACAAGATTTCCCAAAATATGTTCCATAGAACATCTGCCTTAAAATAGGTGTGACAAAAAGAATTTTATGGTTGAGTAACTTTGGGTAATGCTGCATGACCTATTCTTTTGGAGATTCAAATGTACAATAACACCCTAAAGGTTTTATAAGTCCTGAAAAAGTGTTTCTTTTAGTTTAATCCAGCATTCTTCAAATTATTTGATCATAGGGCCCTTTTTTCATATACTGTTTACTAACATTCCATGAAACTACTGTTCCATGTGACAAACATGGACAAATGTTGGCTTAGATAAATATTAAAATTATCTTTATACCAAAGCAAGGGCTGAGGGGTATGAGAAGTAGGTGTGGGAAGGAGAGAGCTCACATGTTTTACAGACTGGGATTGAAAATTTGCTGAGGGCAATTCACAAAGCCAGAAACCATAAAAATCTCTCAGGGTCACAGACACCCAGACATGCACAATGTTCCTGGGAGCGTGTGCAGAGTCTCTGGAGGAGGCTGGGGGAGCCCCCCCTCACTCACACTACCTCCTGCTGCTGCCATGCTAGGGTCCCACTCTCTAGAATCTAAAGGCTCCTAAACATACCTTACCATCTGCCTTTGGCCACACACTTCCTGAATTTACTTCCTTCTTTCTGGAAGAGAAGAAGCTACAAGAAAAAAAGTGAAGAAGCCCACCGGGGGAAACCAGAGACCAGAACCAGGAGTGGAAGGGGAGGAAGGGCGAGGGGAAGAGGGACTGGGTTGACACCTCAAATTGTTAGCAGGCCCAAGTCTGACTGTCTG
>NW_007815168.1:0-918 GCF_000696425.1 Galeopterus variegatus | reverse complement strand
ATCACCACATCTGTTAAGAAAGGGAATGATAGGGAATGCCATTGTCTTCTTTCTGTGTTTGAAGCAAGTTCTGATTTGAACAGAACATGTGTCCTACTCAGGCATAGATGTAACACTGACTGACTCACTTTGAGCCTCACTGAACTCCTACATACTGTAGGTCCATTGTAAGCAGCTACAACCCTAAGAAGTCAATGCTGGTATTATCCTCATTTAACAGATGAGAATTCTGGGACAGAGATTATGTGACATCTCTGAGCTCCCAAAGCCAGTTAGAGGTGGAGCTATTTTCTAGCTGAGATGGTCCAGCTCCAGAGTTTACAGTTTGAACCACCGAATTATTGTTTCATAAATGGTGCTAGAATACTTGGGATAGTAATTTGAAAAAAAAAAATGAAATTTCCCACCTCATACCATATATCCCCTACCAAAAAAAAAAAAAAATTTCCAGTTTTAAACTTATTAAAACACAAAAGTACTCAAAATTTTGAAAGTATTTGTATAATTCTGGGTTGGGAAAGGTCATTTAAAAAGCAACAAAATCCAAAATCATAAAAAATCAACAAATTTGTCTACCTAAAATTTTTAAACTTCTCTATAGAAAAAGCATGATAATCAAGTTAGAAAAAAATCTGCTAACTCATCTGGGAAATATTTGCACTCTAACCGATAAGGTCCTAATGTCATTAAAATAAAATATAAAGTATTCTTTCTAATCAGTAAGGAAAAGTCAAACACCACTAGAGAAAAATGGGCAAATGATAAATGGTCACTAAAATGGGAAGATACATTTTACTTTAAATAGCATATATCTGTTTTACCTCAGGCTTCTGAAGATCAAAACATGCGTGCGCGCGCGCACACACACACACACACACACACACACACACACACACACACACACAGAGAGAGAGAGAG
>NW_007815167.1:0-918 GCF_000696425.1 Galeopterus variegatus | reverse complement strand
AACATAGAGATACTACAAATATGGAAAAAAAACAAGAAAATATAAGTCCACCAAAAGAATAAAACAACTCTCAAATACCAGACCCCAAAGAGCAGGAAAAAATTTGGAGTGATTGAAAAGGAATTCCAAGTAAAAATCTTAAGGAAACTCAGAAAGAAACAAGAAGACCCAATTAGATGACACACAATGAACTAAGAAAAACTATTCAGGATATGAAGGAGAAAATTTACAGAAATGAATACTTTAAAGAAATAGGTAGCAGAACTCATGGAAGTAAAGAGATCATTCAACTAAAGAAAACACAACTGAGAGCATAAGCAGCAGGCTAGAGCAAGCAGAAGAATTTCTGAACCTGGAGTCTCTTCAAAATAACTCAGGCAGACAAAAGAAAAAGAAAAAAAAATTTAAAATAAAGAAATTCTGAGACATAGCAGACAACTTTAAGCACACAAACATACAAATCATGCGTATCCCTGAATGGTAGGAAAAAGGAAAAGGCACTGAGAATATATTCAATGAAATAATAGTGGAAAGCTTCCCAGGGATAGGGCCAGAAATGGACCTTCAGATTCAGGAGGCTCAAAAATCAACAAACAGATTCAATCCAAAAAGGTCCTCTCCTAGGCCCATTACAGTCAAGCCGGCAAAACTCAAAGACAAGAAGAAACCTAAAAATAGCAAGAGAAAAGTGTCAAATAACTTATATGGAAATATATTTTATGCTCTTGGATTGGAAGAACTAACACTGTAAAACTGTTCATACTACCCAAAGCAATCTGCAGATTCAATATAATTCCTATCAAAATACCAATGACAGTCTTCATAGAAATAGTAAAAAAAAAATCCTAAAATTCACATGGAGCAACAAAAGACCCCAAAGAGCTAAAGCAATATAAAGCAACAACAACAACAAAAAAA
>NW_007815166.1:0-918 GCF_000696425.1 Galeopterus variegatus | reverse complement strand
ACACTGAGTTTTAGAGAAGTTTAGTAGATTAAAAATTCTCCCAACAGAAAAAATGATGGTGTGGTTAATTCTTTTTAAAATTTATTTATTATTATTATTATTATTATTTTTACATTATGAGATGTTGTTGCAGAGCAGTTGCAGGGGGGAGGAAGAAAGGGGAGTCCTGGTTGAGTCCCATGGAACCCCCTCATTCTGGTAAGGGAGACCAGGGGGTTTCCAGTAGTGGCTTGGCTGTTGCTGGGCCAGGTGCAGATGTCAGGGGTGCATGGCTGAAGCCCTCAGCCCCCCAACACCCCGGCTCAGGAGCCCAGGGTGCTTCCTGCAGCAGGTTGCAGGTAACCACTGGGCTGGGTGCAGTTATCAGGGGGGCATGGCTGAGGCCCATGGCCATAGCCTTCCCCAGATTGGGAGCCCAGGGGGCTTCCAGTCCTTCTAGGTTGTATAGGCGTTCTTTGGAATGTTAGATCTTTACTGGTTAATATCAGACTTTGTCTCTGATCCACGGGTGTTTTGTTTTTTCTTTCAGTTCGGTGTTGGATTATTTGCTGTTACCACCACTCAAAATTTGCACTGGAACTAATTTGTTGTCCTTTACTTACTTCTGAAATGGGGAACTTCCTAAGGGAATTAGCAATTGAGCCCTGTGGTGGAGCTAAACTGCTGCTTTGCTACTGATTCCCTGGGGAAGGCTTTTTTGTGCAGCTCAGGTTTTAATTGTTGACCCTGTAGGCACTTCTGGGTCTTGTGAGGTCTGGTACCCTTGGGTTGTATGGAAATTCTGGTCTGGGCCTGAGTCTTTCCAGCAAACTGCACCCCTTGCAGTTCTACACTAAGTGTGCCTGTGCTGATTGGAGGTCTGATCAGCTGTCCATGCTGAGCCCAAATGTTCCCCTGGTGGGCCTGACTCCCCCATCC
>NW_007815165.1:0-918 GCF_000696425.1 Galeopterus variegatus | reverse complement strand
GATTTCAACATATGCATTTGGGAAAATACATTTAGTCTCTGTTATTCCACCTCTTGTCCCCTCAAATTCATAGCCTTCTCACATGCCAAATGCATTTATTCCATTCTAACAGCCCCCCAAAATCTTAAAGCATTGCATCATCAACTTGAAAGTCTAAAATCTCATCTAAAAGTCATCTAAATCAGATATGGTTGAAGCTAAGGTAAGATTCATCTTGAGTCAAATTCCCCTCCAATTGTAAATCTGTGAACCCAAACAAGTTATGCGCTTCCAAAATACAATGGTGGAAGAGGCAAAGCACAGACATTTCCATTCTAAAAAGGAGAAATAGGGGGAAAAAAAGCATGACAGGTCACAGGTAAGTTGAAAATCAAATGGAGCAAGCATTAAACTATAAAGCTCGAGAATAATCCTCTTTTGCTCCATGCTTTGTCCTCTGGATCCCCTGGGGCTGTGGTCCTATCTCAGTCAAGTGGTGTTCCTGTCCCAATAGTTTTGCCAGTCAGGAATTATACCCCCAATGCTCCATACATCCCTATCCCTATTGCCTTGGGCAGCACCATTCCCATGACTTCACTGATCGTTGCTCTAATGGGGGTATTTTTGATGGCCCCACTTTTAAATATATTGGTGGAGACTGCCATGTCACCTATCACAGCTCTGCTGGGTGCATCCCATGCCACAGTTTTCTGTGTGCTGGCAGAGATGGCACTGCACAGACACCACAAAAGGTGACCGTGTCCTCTACTGGGGCAGCCACCAAGGTCCATGCCACAATGGAGCCCATCAGAGCTGTGTCTGGGGCAGCAGAGAAGCATGGTGTAGTGCAGGGAGTGGAGCATGTAATATCAGCAAGTACCAAGCAGCATAAACTGAGGTCTTGTAGTTGCCTTTGGCCCCTCCTTTGAAAATGCTCCA
>NW_007815164.1:0-918 GCF_000696425.1 Galeopterus variegatus | reverse complement strand
TTTTAATGGCTATATGAATTCAAATACTTTTTCAAGGGGAGAGGAGAAGACGTGGGCTAATAAGTACAAAACTATACTATCTACCCTAAGTGATTCATTGTGCGGTATATGCATGTGTTGAAACAACACACTCTACCCCACAAAAATAAATACCCCCCCCCAAAAAAAAACAAAAAAAACCTTTTTCATTCTGTAACTTTACATTTTGTGATTTTTTTTATTATTAAAAATAAAGCCAGGATCAATATCTTTATGTGTAGAATTAAAAATTTTTTCAGATCCCGTTCTTGTGATAATTTCCCAGTTGAGAGATTTTGGGGTTAAATAGTATGAACACTTTCATTAATTTGAATGCCTATCAATGATATATGAGCTTCTCCATTTCACCATAGCTTGCCAGCATTGAATATTGTTGTAATTAAAAACCACAACATCAAATTTTGCTAACTATGATAGCTGAATTGTATCTTGTTTTAATTTGCATTTCTTCAGTGTCTGTTGAATTTCCCATGTTTGTTAACCAGATGTACTTTGTGTTTTTTTTTCAGGACATTTTTTTTTTCTGCTTAACTATTGGGATCTTAATATTCTTCTTATCAATTTGTATGAGGCTTCATATAGCAGAGTGTCAGAGGTGTAGGAAGTTCTACAGGCTCATTAAAGGACAGATAAATCTGGCTTCTCTGTATTGTGTATTAAGAATTTTGAGCTGTGGAACCAGACTACCATGGATTAATTTTCTCAGTGCTAACCGTGTATTCTGAATAAGTAATCTAACTGCCTCAGTTCTCTTATCTGCAAATGGGGATGATAATATTATCTATCTCATTGGGTTGCTGTTAGGAGTCAATAAGAACATATATATGAGGGATCGTCAAAAAATTCGTGGAAAAATAGAAAATAGAATTAAAAGATAAT
>NW_007815163.1:0-918 GCF_000696425.1 Galeopterus variegatus | reverse complement strand
ATGCAACTAAAGACATGTGAGGCCTGGACTCTTCAACCTGCTATAAAAAATGAATTTTGGAACAGGTTAAGGTTAAATGATAAGAGAACAGGTCAGAGTTACTACCATCTTTCCTGAATGGTATCCTGACCTTTGAGCAATATTAATTAACATTTTCTATTTTAATATAAATAAATTATTTTCTTCATTAGACAACATTATGACTGTAGAGCCAAACTCAATGATATGACCTTGAGATGTTAGGTTCCTTTTGGGGGAAAACATAACAGAAACAAAACACAAATGTGCAGACTTTCAGAACAATTCAATTAGGGATAGAAGGAGCTCCCTGGGACTAGAGGGCTTGACCATCTGCCTGAAACTATAGAACCTGGAAAGCATAGGAAGCTCCCTGAAACCTTGATGAAAAGTATTATCTTGCATTCCATTTATGAGAAGAACTTCTGCTTTATGAGAAGTCAAGTAAGATAATTAAAAATAAATTTATTCACAAATTTTAAAGGAAAATTAATAAGCATTATATTGCAGGAGCATTGGATTGTACATTAACATTTGCTGTGTTACTAAGAACATGTGAAAACATATATAATAGCCAGAAAAATAATTTACAAAAAAAGTCTACATATCAAAAGGTATGGAATTTTGAAGTTCTCTAACTCAAAATAACATAAAATATATTCTCCATACCTACCCATATTCAGAAAGTAAACTTAATACACACACGTATGCATAAGTACCTATATATATATGTATCCATATTATATATATATATATATATGTTCCTATGTATAAATGTATGTCTATATAATGACTGAAGCATGCAAATGGGGAAATAATTACACCACACAATAACATTAATATACTTTTCAAATAAATTTCTTAGCTTAGCTATATATGGTGGTAAGGTGCTTATGATTT
>NW_007815162.1:0-918 GCF_000696425.1 Galeopterus variegatus | reverse complement strand
GAGATAATCTGATATGCAATCTAGGCAATTGAAATGGTCACCACAATCATTTTCTGTGTTTTGTCATCAGAAAACCCCCAGTGGTTCAAGTGGCAGACTCCAGCACTGTGCATTTTCAGATACATAGCAATTCGTTTCTAGATGCATTCCCATTTAAATTTGATAGCACTAATACCAAAGATCGGGGTGCATGCTTGCAACTGTTTTGGAGTAAATAATCACAATACTAATGTAATATAGAAGCTGAGAACTCAGTGCATGATTCTGAGTGTTACTGTGCCAAAACTCAGGGGCAAGAAGCAGTGGAGTTTGCTTGACCAGGTCATAGTCATTTGACAGAAAATAATTTCAAGGGGACATAGAAGGATCAGAAGTCTGTATGAGATATGATCCAAGTTAGAAGAGAAATTCCTCCTGAACTGATGAAAGCAAGATATTTTGGTCCAGCCTCACTTCAACAGGAAACAAAAGGGCAACTGCCTATGTTAGAACAGTGGATGACATGACCAATGCTAGAGAAGGGTGTGGTCAGACTAACAATTTAACCACAGTGAATACTTTCGTGGTGCATTGTGGTTTTCTAACAAGTTCTCCTCCTTACCAGGTGGCATTATTAATATAGCAGCACTTTAAGGTATTGAAAATCTGCTGCTGAGAGCAACAAATTAGACTGATCAGAAATGATCCTGTAGTAAAAATATAGTGATTTTCCTCTTCATCTTTGCTTTAGTGAAATGCTTGAAAGCCTACTCTCTCTCTGAGCTGAAAGTATAATTTGCTATTCCCAAACTATCTTAGTCTGAGCAGAGATGGATCTTGCACGTGCATTTTCTACAACTAAGGCTGACTCCCATTAGGGGAAGGAAATAAAGTATGTGATTCAAAATAAGAGATTGCTGCCTTTGAAATCACTTCCTA
>NW_007815161.1:0-918 GCF_000696425.1 Galeopterus variegatus | reverse complement strand
TCAATTGAGCCTTCACATGATTCCAAATCCAGTCACCATTGATCACAACTAAATAAATGACCCAACTGAGAACCACCTAACTGACCCCTGCCTAATCCCAGCACCATGAGTGATAAAAATTGTTTCAAGCCACTAAAATTTGGGATGATATGCTACAGAGAAATAGATAACTAAAAAAAGAGTGCAGAAAAAACACTTGGCCTGAGCAGTGAGCAGCTAGGGAACCAGCAGAACTCTGGGTGGTCTTGCAGGCTGGAGAAAACATACTGGAAACTTGAGGGTCTGAATGAAAAATCGTCAAGCAGTAGAATTTTGATTTTTACCCTTTCTGTATATACATTTCAAAAAATTTTAAGTAAAAACTTTTGAAACCAAAAACTTAGATTTAAAAGTAATGGTCCTGAGAATCAACTGAGCTACAATGAATATATATTGCATTTTCAAAGAATATGAGAAAAGTGATAGGAGCCAGGAAGAAATACCTGCAATGAAAAGACCCCAAATTGATTAAGAAAGCTACTGCTTTCAGTCACGCTGTTATGTGCCCGCTATTTTATATATTATTGCTAATCCTCAAAATAACATTTTACAAGGTAATTTAAAAATTCTGTAGCTTAAGTAGTTTTATAAGTGATGAATCTGTGATCAAATCCACTTTTATCTTTGTTAATTCCATTACCTGATATTGCTTTAGGTATAAAGCAATATCACATTTTATTAATAAAGTAATTTGAAGGCTAATTCAAGAAAACCTAAATTCACTGAGATGAGCAAAATTTAAACCATGACAATACCAAAAAATTTTAGAACAATTTTCCATATATAAATGTCCAAGACTAATTATTAAAGATAATAAGTCACTGTTTTAGCATAAGAAATTTTAAATGGCCTTTCAAAATCTCACACTCTACCAATGAC
>NW_007815160.1:0-918 GCF_000696425.1 Galeopterus variegatus | reverse complement strand
ACAAAAAAGAAAGATTAGAGGGAGGGCATACATCAGAAGTTGTGGGAGTGAATAAACTGCATTCCAAATAACAAATAACAACTGTTTGAACATTCAGGGACACACTGATAAAGTTTTTTTAATTCTTATATTATTAGTTACTATTGCCAGTGTTACTACGACTATTTCTTCTGCTGCCATTGGTAATGCCACCATTATTATTGCTATTGTTCCTGCTGCTGCTGGCATTGCTCCTAAATGATATAAACATCATTTATGGAGTATTTACTATGTTCTCAAGCACTATAATATGTGCTTTACATATTTTTGGTTATGAATATTCATGAGATACAAAGTTGGTTGACACCACTCATGCCCAAGATGTGATGGCCAGATCCATACTAGCAGAATGTCAATTACCACAAATTGCAATTATACCCCACGTCCCCCACCCAATTATCCCCAGCCTCTCTCCCCATTTCCCTTTCCCCCACTCCACTTTGTGTCCCTAAGTATGTTCTCTCCCTCTGCAAGTCCAACACATCACTGTGGTCTTTCTTTCCCTCCTTCTGTCTTTCTTAACTCCCACTCATGAATGAATACATATGGTATTTATCCCTAAATGTTTTGCTTATTTTGCTCAATGTAAGTTTCTCCAAGTTCATTAGTGTTGTTGCAAATGGGAGAGTTTCATTCTTTTTTTTATGGCAGAGTAGTATTCCATGGTGTATATATACCACAGTTTCCTTATCCAACCATCCATCGATGGACATTTAGGTTGGTTCCATGTCTTGGCTATTGTAAACAGAGCTGCGATGAACATGGGAGTACAGGTATCCCTTTGACATGATGATTTCCATTCCTCTGGGTCTATACCCAGAAGTGGGATTGCTGTATCATATGGAAGATCTATCTGTAGTTGCTTGAGAAACTTCCAAA
>NW_007815159.1:0-918 GCF_000696425.1 Galeopterus variegatus | reverse complement strand
AATCCACCAAACTCTACCCAAGATTCATACTACTGTATTCACAATTCCTCAAGCTCCATATGTGGTTTCCTCTGCCTATAGTAATCTGCCTCTGTCTACCTAGTAAAAACCCAGACATGATATAAGACCCCAGTCAACTCTTTCCTCTTGTGAAAAGCATCATCTGTCCAGAAGTGATCAGTGTTCTCCTCTGTTTGAAGCCAGATAAATACATCTCTAATGGTGGAATGATCATACCGCAGTGCTAACATATGCAGAGGAATGCTGGTATATAGGTCTTCCCAATTCCTTCTGCCGGTCATCAGTGCTATCACTGCACCCCTGCATCACTCCTGTGCTTCCCACAAGGCCCAGAACACTTGGAGAGGCCTTGGAGAGCAGACACTAAATGGCCTTCCCTGCAGAACAAAGCAGGTGTACACGTTACACATACCCAGTGGGCTTGCACTTCTGAATCTTCAAATATCAGGCAACAAAACCACTGCATTATTCTACAGCTCAATTTAGTGTTAATTTCAAGCCTGCACTCTCTACAAATTCTGCATAAACACACTTGGATCAGGATTTTCCCTGCCCCTACTTCTCTTGGGGTTGGCATCTCATCAGAAAGGTGTCCTCACTGGCATCCCAGAGACACGCATCCTTCCTCCCAGCCCTCTGTCAACGCACCTCTTTGTCCCCTGCTGGTGGCCCCTCATGGTGTCCACAAGACGTCTTCAGGACCCTCCACACTTACATACTGACATGCACACACACACACACACAAACACACAGACACTGTTATGGTTTGAATGTGCTCCCCAAAATTGATGTTTTGGAAACTTAATCCCCAATACAGTGTAAAGAAGTGAGACCTTTGAGAAGGGATGAGGTCCTGGACATCAATGTTGAGTGACTGAGCAAGTTACTCTATCTAAG
>NW_007815157.1:0-918 GCF_000696425.1 Galeopterus variegatus | reverse complement strand
GAGGACTGTAAAAGGAGAGGAGAGTCTGTCTCTGTTTCCTTCTCTGCTCTCTCTGCAATGTGAGAACCCTGGGTCACTGTCACCACCACCAGATGGACTTTGGACTTCCCAGCCTCAGAAACTGTCAGTAATAAATTTCATTTTCTTTATAAATTACTCAGTTTCAAGTGTTTTGTTATAAGCAACAGAAATAGACTAATGCAGGCTTTGACATCAAAATACTCTGATGTGGGGCGAGAGCTGGCTCTCCTATGTTGGACCAATCAGGTTTTCTGGAAGCACTGAACTGCACTTAATAGAAAATTGTGAACTTTAAAAAAAAAATCTCTTAGCTAACTAGCCTAGGAAATGCATTCTGTGCTTTTTCCAGACAATTTCTTTTGCTTGTGCCTTTGAAATCTTTTGTCACTTTGGTTTTATTTTATAATGGTTTATTACCTTATTTAATTGTTTTAAGCCTTTGTTGTTTGACAACTTCTCAAAAAACAAATTCTTAAAATTCAGTCTTTTTGACTTGAACTAACTTTGAAAGGTTCCAAAGGCCCTGGAGCTTCTCAAATGATATGTGTAAAAGAGAGGTATCAAAACCAATTGAATTATTTGATAGATTAAACAATATGGGAAGCATTGTTAGAACAAGAAATAATGTTTGACCTTCTTTGTGTTATACTGAGATGTTATTAATACCAAAGTCATATCAGGTTCCTAGAAAATGGGTGTGTCTAGGTATAAATGCTATAAGTCATAATTTTGGCAATTTGAAATTGTTGTATGCCAGAGAAATCACCAAATTTTGCTGTCATGGTCATTTTAAGTCTTGTTGCTCACAGTCAATGAAAATGAAAAGAATCCTAAGCACAGGTTTCAAATAACTTTAAGATCTACCAACAAAGTTTTTCAGAACTCTAATAAGAAACT
>NW_007815156.1:0-918 GCF_000696425.1 Galeopterus variegatus | reverse complement strand
GTCACTTTAGCATAAGAAGTCCCTGACATCCCTGAGTTTGAGTGCTCTGAGATCTACTGTTAGGTTCTGAGACACTTTTTCACACTCCTTAGGGCTACAAGTAGCACAGAATGAAATCAGTTGACTTAATATGCTTTTATTCACAAAAATCCAATTAACAATTTTCAAAGCCATCTGCCATGTCAAGCGGTTGCTCCATAAGAAAGAAAAATACAATGAAAAAGCAAGTAGTGAATTACGAAAGGGTTTTCTTTAACTTTTTTTAATATTATTTTTTTAAGGCCTGTGAGTATCCACTTATTCTTTTTATTTGTCCCTGTTTATCAGAGGACACAGCCCTCATTGTGGATTTATCTGATAATAGTATACAACGTATGTGCATAGTAAATGTTCCTAGTTATATGTTATCTTGTTTTTAAATAACGTCTTCTGAAATTCAGATGGTTCAAGAATTATCTCAAAAAATCCTGTTTATCCATTTCAGGTTATTTTCTGCAAATTGTCTTTTCATTTTTAAAAAGCAGTTTCTTAATGTGAGGTGTAGTAAAGAGCTAAAATAGATACCCTATTCACTGGCACAGCTGGAAATGGAAATTAAATTTCTAAAATATTCAGTCTTGTTTCCTAGATTCATTGGTTTTATTTAATTGTCTCAATAGATTTCAATGATGAAAATCTTAGTAACCATGATTCCTGACACAGAGGTAGTGCTCACTACATAGTGGTTTTTTTTTAAATGTCTTTTAAAGCCACCTATAAAAGAACAATTAAAATGTTATTCTGATTTTACTAAAACTGAGTGTATGATATGCAAAGAAATAAAGCCATGCTATAGAAACACAACTTAGGATGAGAGAGAAAGGATCCAGCTCCTCCTTGTGAAACTATCCCCTCCAAGATGGAAATAGTCTCACAGTG
>NW_007815155.1:0-918 GCF_000696425.1 Galeopterus variegatus | reverse complement strand
GAAACCTGGGTGAAGAATGAATATGTTCATTATATTAATTACAATGATGGTTTCAAAAATAAGTACATATCTCAAAACGTAATATTATTTTAAAGTTATGTAGCTAATTTTATCTCAAATATAACAAAATAAAGTTGCTAAAAATGTGTAGTCCCTATCAAAATATGTGTCAAAAGAAACATTTCAGCATTAAAAGCAATAGACCAAATCCTGAAAATTTAAGGTCTGACAGCCACCTCAAAACTTGGGAACAAAAGAGTCAATGTAAACCAAAAGATAATTGAAATAAAATAAGAAAATTAGAATCAGTTAATGAAACTCAGAAGAAAAAGTTAAAATCAACAAATCCAAAAGTCAGTTTATTTTTAATTGATTTCTTTTTGAAAATGTATAAAAATTATAAATCCTGACAACACTGATGGGGGAAAAGAAAAAGGAAGACATACATTATCAATTCTAGAAATGTAGAGAAATCATCATTAAAGACGCTGGTGATGCTTATATAATATATGAAGTTATACAAATTGAAAAATTACAAAAAAATATACATCTTAACAAAGAAAAATTCAGAAAGTCAGAATGATACTGATATTTATTAATTGAAGCCCACAGTGAAAATCCTTCCTCCGAAGTTTCAAAAGCCTAATGCCTGATTTTGTGAACTTTGCCATACAGTTCAGAAAAAAGGAATACCAAACATGCACAAAATCTCCACAGATTTAAAACAGTAAAAACACTCCACAGAATGTTAGTAAGATCACTATAAACTTTACACTAAACTAATAAGGACACTAGTATAAAATAAAATCACTGGCTAATATGCATCATGACAAAATTTAAAAAAAAATTCTTACGTTCGACAAATGGAATCCAAAGACACTTTCAATAATAATACCCCATGCACGAATTGGGTTTAAT
>NW_007815154.1:0-918 GCF_000696425.1 Galeopterus variegatus | reverse complement strand
ATGGAATTATCAGAAACATTTTCCAGGAGAAGGACACAACTTCGTGGCCATTTGAATCTTTATTTCTTTCTGGATTTGACAGTGACGGTACCACACAAGCCTAAATGTACACAGAAAGAGGTTGAATCAATCAGGATAAAAGAGATTATGCTGTGGTAACAAACAACCCCCAAATCTCAGTGGCTTCAAAAACATAGGACTGACTGGGGCCGGCCCGGTGGCGCACTGTGGTAGTGCACCGCTTGGGAAGCGCGGTGGCGCTCCCACCAAGGGTTCGGATCCCACATACAGACCGGTTCCCGCTCACTGGCTGAGCGAGGCGCGGGTGCAACACCGAGGGTTGCTATCCCATTGCCGGTCCCGGTCCGGTACGGGGGCGACACTGAGGGTTACGATCCGTTGCCGGACACGGAAAAAGACAAAAAACAAAACAAAACAAAAAAAAAAAACATAGGACTGTCCTCACTAGTGGCACATGCCCATCCATGGTCTGCAGTGGGGCCCTGCTCACTCAGGCTGAAAGAGTGCCTACCATTTGGTCACTTTGTTATAAATTAAAATAGAAAAGCTTTGGGGAGTCTTGTACTGGTAATTATGTTGGGCCTGGAAGTGAAACGTATTCCTTTTTCTTACAACTAATCAGCCAGAACTAGGCACATGGCCCCACAAAACCAGGGCTTGGGAAGAACAGAAATATTTGGCAAACAGCACCAATGACCATCACAGATGTAGGCGCTCATTTCGGAACGCCTTCCCCAGGCCTCCCATGTCTGGGAATAATAATCCTGACATCTAAAGACATCCTTTCTTTTACTAGCAAAAAGGAAGAACAATAAATAAATAGACTCAATATTTCTTTTATTTATACTTTTCAATCTGGAAACTAATTGTGAGGGCTAAACATCATGAGTAAAAAAA
>NW_007815153.1:0-918 GCF_000696425.1 Galeopterus variegatus | reverse complement strand
ATATTTACATTAAATGCTCGGCAAGATTCTGAACATCTGAGGGACCCTGACCATTTTCCCTGCAGTAGGCTTTCTCTATAAAAAGTTTCTCTTGTTTTTCCCTTGCCATACTGTACTCTTTGGATCCACTTTCTTCCACATTTAAGGAGTGGGTAATTATTCTCCTTGAAGGAGAAGTTACCTTGTAAAAGTATTTGGAATTCTTGTCCTCGAGATTTGTCTCTTCCTCTTCATTTATTTGATTATTCTTTCCATCATTTATTTATATCAGTATGAATTCATGCATCATAAGGATTCTGACTCCATTTTTTGATGTTTGATTGCTGATCGATTTAAAGCCACACCCCTCTCTCATTCTCCGTGTCTGGCATCTGTGGAAGCTGAGAAGAAAGCCTACGTGCTCCTTCTCTTGGCTCAGGTGGGAGATTCAAACCTTTCAAGTCCCAATTCACATGTAGGAACGCTCATCTGGTCCCACCCGTCAATCACAATAAAAGCCCAGAGACGATCTCCTTTCCTGTCTCTCTCAAGCCATTTTAGCCATGGGAAGTCTGCCCTGCTCTCCCAGACAACATCCATTATGTAAGTAATAAGCCTTTCCATAATCTCTTGACCTAAATATGGCATCATCATTTATAACATCTGAGCCAAATTTTAGGTGAGGAATGTTTCTGTTTCTTCAGGATGGGCAAAAAAAGAATTAATATTTGTTTTCTGCCTTGGGGTTTGTAGTCCAATAGTCGTCTATTTTGTTGCTTTAATTTTTCTAGCTTTGGACAATAGGGAGCTCCTATGTCCCGTTGACCTACTCCCATCAATTATTATTATTTTTATTATTTTTATTTTTTAGCACATCGTTACTTCTTTCTGGCACTGTATTATTCTCCAGGCAAATCTTGTGTAATTCCTGCCCAAGAC
>NW_007815152.1:0-918 GCF_000696425.1 Galeopterus variegatus | reverse complement strand
GAAGGAAGGAACGCGTGTCATCTGCTGCAGTCTTGGATCGTGTTTTCTTGTGCCACTATCAGTGAAGACAGACCCTTCACCCAGCACAAAAGCGTAAATCTATCAAGACTCCTCCCAAACTGCAGCCCTCATCCCTCTAGGTAACAGCCCATTTTCCCCCCACCTCCATGATGGGTCTTTCCCATTAGATAGAAGGGATCCCAGGACAAGACACTGAACCAGGACTCCTTTGGCCAGTTCTCCCCAGGCCCCCGAGCTAGGCCCCTCCGACTCAGTCTTCACCCCCAGCCCTCAGACACCCCCTCCCTCAGCTGATCTCTTCTCCTTGCATGACCACAGACACCATAACCCTCTCTCAAGTTCCCCTTGCCTAGTGGTTCCGAATGTACCCCAATCCCAAACCAGCCCCACAATGGTCCAAAGCCTCATTTCACTAACCAGGGTCCATCCCATCACAGGAACTCCCTGCTCCCCACCCCAAATGGCTTCGGGCCTTCAGGAGAAGAAAAAAGAAGGGAAGGGTGTGGGGACCGGAAATGCGGAGGAGAAAGAGGTGGAAAAGAAAACAGTCTGAGAGGAAAGCTAGACGGGAAAGAGATCCACAACAGAGGCCGGAGTGGAGAAGGGCGGAGACGGAGACGAACGAAGGGAGCCCGAGAGAAAGAGGCCGATGTCAAGACAGAAGAGGGAGAAACAGCGATCGGCCGAGGCGGCAGCAAAGAGGCCCAGACAGACGGACACGGGCAGAGAGAGCGCGCGCGGGAGGCTGAAGAGTCGGGGCAAGAGGACAGACTCGGGTCGGGAGCAGGGGCGTCGGGGACGGAGACCGCCGAGGGCCGAGGGGCTGAGACACCCGGCACAACGGTCAGGGGCCGTCCACGCCCGGGCCTAGGCCGCGGGGCCCACGGGCGGCCCTGA
>NW_007815151.1:0-918 GCF_000696425.1 Galeopterus variegatus | reverse complement strand
GGAAGGGTGAATCCAGTGGGACGAAGTAGAGCCACGCCCCTCAGCACTCCCACAGGAAGGGTAGGTTCCCCCCAGCATGGTGCCGACTGGTGAGACCAGAATAGACCACAGAAGTGTTTATACAACATGCCATGAAAACAAGGCAACAGTGGGCCACCCCGTGACTCACTTGGGAGAGCGTGGTGCTGATACCAAGTCAAGGGTTAAGATGCCCCTACCAATCATCTTTAAAAAAAAAAAAAAAAAAAAACCAGCTATGATAATACAAACCTGCGTTCATTAGATTCGAACATGCCTACAATTACTGTCAAATTGTCATGAACGTTTTACACCCTTACTCCCAATCCCTCCTCGTCATCGCATAGCCTGAGCAGCAGTCACGGAAGGGCACAGGAGGCACCTCTGAAGAGATGAGCGCAGCTGTGGAATGCAGGGAATGCAGAGAACGCGGAAAGTGGAGAATGCAGAGACCGCACGCAGAGAACACAGAGAACCCAGAGAGTGCAGGTAGGCAATGCAGAGACCGCAAACAGCACAGAGAACTCAGGTGCAGAACACAGAGAGCTCAGATAACACAGGAGCGGAACACAGAGAGCTCAGAGAACACAGGCGCGGAACACAGAGAATCAGAGAATACAGGCGCGGAACACAGAGTCAGAGAACACAGGCGCGGAACACAGAGAGCTCAGAGAACACAGTCTCGGAACAGAGAGAGCAGAGAACACAGGCACGGAACAGGGAGAGCAGAGAACACAGGCACGGAACAGGGAGAGCAGAGAACACAGGCACGGAACAGAGAGAGCTCAGAGAACACAGGCGCGGAACACAGAGAGCAGAGAACACAGGCGCGGAACAGGGAGAGCTCAGAGAACACAGGCGCGGGACACAGAGAGTCAGAGAACACAGGCGCGGAACACA
>NW_007815150.1:0-918 GCF_000696425.1 Galeopterus variegatus | reverse complement strand
GGGAGGAGTTACCCTTGGAAAGGACCATACTTCCTCTCCACGCTCAAGACAAACTAGAACTAATTCACAGTCAGAAATTCAATAGCAAAAGAAAAAAACACCACAAATGTCTTATAATGATTCACATCTTTTGCATTTCATGGATAACACTACCACCACTACTAATAATAATCTGTGAGAATAGATGGCAAAAAAAGAGCGCAAGAGAAAATATAAGTGCATTGGTTGACATCCGTTCCCCCAAATGTATCCTCTTCTTCTGGTAAGGAATAGAATCCATGCTTCCATCTATCTATCCATCCATTGCTCCACCCATCTATTCATCCTTCAGTCCATCTGCCCACCTGTCCATCTATCTTTCCCTCTATCCTAATTTTTACTAACTACAAAACACAAAAGAAACCTTTTATTGAGGTACCACCTTATTCCTCAAATCATGTATTTTTGGCATAGACATCACAGACATATTCGAATGTGTGCATATTTGTAAGTTCATCAAGTTAATCAATGTTGTTCTTAAAACAAGAATATTTTGGGCAAAACTCAAATACAGATTTCTTCTTTTTCCTCTTATTTTCTGTACAAGCAAATCTTCAAGAAAAACGTACTGGTTGTCAAAGAAAGGGCACAGACCAGAGCTGCTGATAACCTAAATTCTCAAGCACCAATGTTGAGCAAAACAGCACGGAAGGGAGTCCAACTCAAATCATCCCCCCAAATGCAAATGCTCCTTGGTAACAAATCAAAGAAAAAAATGTGTAATAGGTATCAGTTTATAGTCATGACTTCTATGTTAAAATAAATAATGGAAAATAAAGATATTTTCCAAACACTGAACTATGAACTTTTAAAATGCGCTCCATAAATAATGTGCTATATACCTGGATTTGTACTTTCATTATTGTTCAAATTTTCAGT
>NW_007815149.1:0-918 GCF_000696425.1 Galeopterus variegatus | reverse complement strand
ACATACTTCCAAAAGAAGCTGATTTGACCAAGCTAAATCTACTAGTGGGATATAAGACATCGATAAAAATCAAAAACTTTCAAGCAGTGAGGACCCAAACTTGGATGGATCCAGAACTCTATGACCAGGAATCAGACCACCCTCATATGAAAAAGTTGAGAAGAGCCAGGACAGCTAAAGCTCCCAGGTGATGAGGTTAATTCTGTCCCTGACAGATTTGAATTACAAATCTGATCTGTGCTAATACTTAAAGGCTGCTCTGAGTACATTCCCCATCACTTGTGCCTAAGACATGTCTCTCAAAAGCACTGAGTCTCAAGACTTCCACTTTGGTTTGTATCTTCTTGGAAGAAATTACATTCGATTTTATAGGTGCTCATTTTTAGTTTTAGATACAAGAAATATAAATAAAAGTACAAAAGGGAATCAAGTACTAATGAGCAAAACTATTTAGTAACTATTGACATATAAGAGAATTTAGACTTACAGAAAACATCTTTCATGTAAATAGTAATTTTATCCAGCCATTTAATTCATCTGGTAATTTCCCTGCTTGTCTCCATTGCATTTGCCTAATGTCGAACTTGCTTTTTACTTTTTCTTTTTGTTGGCACAGTTTTACTAAAGCTGATTTTTAGATTTTCCTGTTGCCATCCTTAAATTCAGTATATGGGCTGAGTAGAAAGTGGAATTACTGTTACATCCCCTAAATGTCTCTAAATGCTAATCTGTGGCCTCAGCTAAAGACAGGTATTGATGAGTACGTCCCCTAACAATGGATGATTCTTTATGTGGGAGAGAGAGGTATTGCTCTTTCCTTTCTCCAGGTGGGTTTGGCTGTTTTGTTCAATAATATAGGATATAGGTGATCACAATCTGCCTACAACTGAGGACCAAATAAGCAGTATAGGTCTTAAT
>NW_007815148.1:0-918 GCF_000696425.1 Galeopterus variegatus | reverse complement strand
AGAATCCCAGTAAGAATCAGGAATTGGAGACATGTACTTTTGAAACAGTGAGTGGGATGGGGCTCTGTGGGAAAGAGGGTAACAGAGGATTGGTTAAGTCAGCTGCCCTCTCAGTACAATGAATCTTGCAGATCTGGAGGCACAGCAGAAGGACAGCTGAGGTGCTGTACCAAAAAGTAAGGGTTAAGGAAAGTCTACAATCTGAATGATATTTCCAGCCTCTTCAACACACTCAGCTTGCAGCATGAAGCAACTAGGCAGGAGACCTAGATGAAGAAAATGGATAGGCCAAGAGAAGAGATATATAGGTATTCATATTTGAAACCAAGTTACTCATTGTAGTGGATTGAATTATGTCCCGTCCAAACTCATTGAAGCTTGAATTGTGTTCCCAAGTTTAACGTATTAGAAACTTAGCCCCCACTGTGACTATTCAGAGGGTGGGAAATCCTATTATGGTAATTGAAAGGTGGAGCCTTGAAGAGGTGATTGGACCACACAGTAGTAAATGGATTAAAAATGGTGGTCAGGGGCATGGTTCTGAGGGCTTTAAAAGAAGAGGAGAGTCTGTCTTTCCCTCTCTCTGCTCTTTCTGCTTCTACCATCTTACAATGTGAGACCCCTGAGTCACTGTCACCACCGCCAGATGGACTTTGGACTTCCCAGCCTCAGAAACTGTAAGCAATAAATTTCATTGTCTTATAAATTACCCAGTTCCACGTATTTCTGTTACAGCAACACAAAATGGACCAATACACCCATTGATATGCCTTAATGGCTAAGCCCCACTCATGCACCCAAAGCTTTCATTTACTCTTTAATATGAATGAACAAGCAATGAAGAACAGAGAAAACTTTGTAACATTAAAGATAGAAACCAAGCTGAGAAAAAAGGAACAACACTAGAGGAAAGAAGGA
>NW_007815147.1:0-918 GCF_000696425.1 Galeopterus variegatus | reverse complement strand
AAAAAAAAAATAATAATAATAATGATAATGATAAGTAATAATCCAATTTAAAAATGGGCAAATGACCTAAATAGACATTTCTCAAAAGAAAGCATACAAATGGCCAACAGGTATATGAAAAAATGCCCAGCATCACTAATCATCAGGGATATGCAAATCAAAACCATAGTGAGGCATCATCTCATGCCAGTTAAAATGGCTATTAGCAAAAAGAGAAAAGATAGTACTGTAGTTTAAATGTCTCCCCAAGCTCATACTGGAACTTAACCCCCAGTATGGTGGAAGAAGATGGGTGATTGGATCTCAAGGACTGTGCCCTTGTGAATGGATTGATCCATTCATGAAGTAATGGATTGATGGCTTAATGGGTTGTCATGGGCATGGTTCTGATGGCTTTATAAAAAGAGCATGTGAGAAGGTTAACTCTCTTGCTCATGCCATCCTCACCATGTGATGGCCTTGGTCACCACAAGACCCTGTAGAGAGTTCCCACCCAGAAAAGGGCCCTCACCAGATATGCCCCCTGGATTGTGGACTTCCCAGCCTCCAAAACTGTAAGAAACAAATTTCATTTCTTTATACATTGCCCAATTACGGGTATTCTGTTATCAACAGAAAATGGACTAATACAATGACAAATGCTAGCAAGGATGCAGAGAAAAGTGAACTCTTATACATTGTTGGTGGGAATGTAAATTATGTTAATTAGTACAGCCATATGGAAAACTGTATGGAGATGCCACAGAAAACTATAAATAGAACTACCATATAATCCAGCAGTCTCATTGCTGGGTATTTATCCAAAGGAAAGGAAATTAGCATACCAAAGAGATATTTGCACCCCCATGTTTATTGTAGCACTATTGAATTAACCATCTGTCCATCAACAGATGAATGGATAAAGAAAATATGGTATAT
>NW_007815146.1:0-918 GCF_000696425.1 Galeopterus variegatus | reverse complement strand
AAGAAGAGGATTACAAACATCCACTCCCACCCCTGCTGCTTCTGTTAAGAATTAATATAAATTATGGAAGACCCCCAACGGAGAAAAGGTACTGATGGAGTTTGGATGTATTGTCCCCTCCAAACTCATACAGAAATTTGATCCCCAATGTGACAGTGCTAGAAGCTGTTTGAGTCATGGGGGCAGATCCCTCATGAAAGGATTAATGCTCTCTCTGGGGGGTGGGGGTCCTAAATGAGATCTCGCTCTATTAGTTCCCGTGAGAGCTGGTTGCTTATAGGACCCTGGCACCTTCTCTCTCTCTTTCTCTCTCTCTCTCTCTCTCTTTTCCTCTCGCCATGTGATCTGCTTGTACCCGCTGGCTGCCTGCCACTTTCCACAATGAGTAGATAAAGCCTGAGGCCCGTGCCAGATGCAGCTGTCCCAGAATCATAAGCCAAATAAACCTTTGTTCTTTAGAAATTACCCAGTTTCAGGTATTTCTGTTAAAGCAACACAAAACGGACTAATACAGGTATGTAGGTCAGTAATGGACTAGGTAAACTAGGTAATACTCCAATAATAATCTATAAATGTGAATTTGTACAATTTTTCTGGAGACTGAATACTAATACACACCAAAAGCCTTAAAAATGTTTTGATACAGAAATTTTACTTCTTGGCACTTATCCAGTGCAAATAATATGACAAGGGTAGATATAAAATGTTCAACTTTGCAGGTTTAAAATTTGGAAACAATCAACATGTCCATCATAACTTTAGTTAAATTGATTATCAAAATGTATGTAATAAACCTAGTCATTAATATCATGTTGTAAAAGACTATTTACTGATATCAAAGGTGCTAAGTAATATAAAGATCTTGCAAAACTGTATTATTGGTGGATAAACCAGGAAAAGCATATGTATATGAAAATA
>NW_007815145.1:0-918 GCF_000696425.1 Galeopterus variegatus | reverse complement strand
AGCTAGGTCTCCTGGATCCTTGCCCATCCCTCTCTCCTAGGCACCATGACCTTTTCAATATGCTGAACAATTCCTCACTCCCAGTTGTACTGGTAATCACCAAAGCTGCCACTCTTCAGAGAGCAACATAAATTCCTATCAGGTCCACACTCTGTCATCATGCGTCTCAGAGCTGACTGCCCAGGCTGCCACAGCCAATCCACACCACTTTGGTCATGATGGAACAGCCTCAGGGAAAATCATTGGCTCATTCAGCTTTGCTCCAATTGCGAGCAAAACCTGCCAGACCTCATTCTACTCCACTCTTCCTGCCCTTTCTCTTCCGCTGGCCCATTGTCTTTCAGAAAGGCTTCCCAGGGGAGCACAGTGTCTCTTGTGGTTGAACTCTGTGTGCATATGGAAATATTATCTGCATAATTTGTCACTCCCAATGCATTCTTTTCCCCTTTACTAAAGGAGCATATATGGATCCATATCTGTATTGGGGGAAACAAAAAGATTTTTATATATCGAATGTGCTTTGCATAAATACAACTGTACATGCCACTTGCCAGTCACTTAACAAGCCATATGCTTTAACACTTCCATGTCATTGCTCAAGCTAGTCCCTTGGCTTAGAAGGACTTTCTCTCCCTTTATTTCCTATTGATATCCCACCTATCTATGGAGAACTTCTATTTGCCTGCTCCGCCTTTTGGAAATAACCCCTCAATTTTCCTCTGAGAATCTACCCTCCTCATGTGATTCAGTCCTTGTGATTTGTGTGGGAATGACTCCGTACTCTGGTTCTGGGATGGGTACATGATCCATGCTTGGGCAGTCAGAGCCTATATTCATTTAGCCACAGTAACTGATTTGGGAACATGCAGCTGGCCCACGCAAGACAACGACAGTCAGCCCAGGACTTTTGCTAGCAAT
>NW_007815144.1:0-918 GCF_000696425.1 Galeopterus variegatus | reverse complement strand
TGGTTTTTCCTGTTGAGTCTCAAAATAAGCCTTCCCACTAGTTATTATCTTCAGCTTGATATTATAGACTGTGTAACTTCATAATACTATGCACTAGAACACAAAATAAAAATGAACTTGCCCCTTAATTAATGTCTATATTTCTGCCACTAAAAGAATCATGACTTAATATAGGTTAAGGTACCCAAAGAGACAAAGTGCATAATTTTTTTTGTTTGTTTTTTCCTTCTACCCCTCTTCTCACTCGTACTCTTGGTTAAAGATAAATTTTGCTTTCTTCACCTTTCAAAATTTCTTTGTCTATGATTTCTCAGCGGTAACCTTTTGCATTACCAGAGTATTTTACTTAATTCTCCCTGACTATATGATAATGAATTTCCAAGACCAAAAGCTCTACAAGGGCAGGAATTATATTTGACTCCTCTTTCTGGATCTCTACAAAGGCTAGTACTGTGATAAGTAAACCACCAAATGTTTAAATATAGATATGGGTTAAAACTACATTGACATACATAGAAAGAGTTTTAAACTATAATTGCTTTTTGATAGGAAGACAAATTTTCAACTAGTAATAGTTTGGTTTGGTTAAAGCAGATAAACAAGCATATTCAAACAGGTAAACAAGCATATAATCAGTCTGCCTTAATTTTTGGAACAAGTGAAAACTAACATGAATATATAAGTAAATATGTTCATAAGTAAAAACTAAGACACTTTAAAGGTAGCCCTATCACAGGTTATATTTCTAAAGGTCCATTGGAGTTTTAGGTTGGAATCGCAATGTAGTTTCTCATGCAAGTAATCTATAAATGAAGTGTGGGGTCCCAGGTTCACCAAAGGAAAGAGAAGCACTTACCTAGTTCAAATTATAGCTGATAGAAGAATGGCAGTCATGAGCAACCCTGTGCTCTGACCTGG
>NW_007815143.1:0-918 GCF_000696425.1 Galeopterus variegatus | reverse complement strand
GCATTATCGTTAAATATTATCCAGTGGTGATTTCTCAGTAATTTTTACCAAGTACGTAAACCTGAAATGGTATTTCTATCAGTATCATCATCATTTTTATCTTTGTTCTCTTAAGGTGCTTTACCTGGCAAGCAGTTACAGGATTGACCTACTTTATGGTTAGAAGTATTGATCTCATGCAGACGCCATCATCCATGTGGCATTTTGATAATTTGACAATTCCTCAGCAATCAATGACCTTAATTCCTTACATTTATTTTAATTATTTTCCCTGCAGGGTGAGTTTTTATAATACTTCCTAGTAATGAATTATTGAGTCCCTATCACAAATGGAATTGAACCTACTGATTACCCTCCTACACCTGTGTGTGTGTGTGTGTTTGCAGCAATCAGCTTGCCATTAGCAAAGTGTTGTGGATTGAATGCACCCCCGACTCATCGAACCTTAAATTGTGTCCCCCAAAGTTCCAGGTATCGGAAACATGGCTCCCACTGTGACTATAGGGAGGGTGGGAAATCTTATTACGGTAATTGCAAGATGGGGCCTTGGAGAGGTGATTAGATTGAGGGCCACGCTGCAGTGAATGGATTAATAACGGTGGTCAGGGGCGTGGCTCTGAGGGATTTAAAAGGAGAGCACCTGACAGTCTCTCTCTCTGCTCTGCCATTTTCTGCCATGTGAGACCCCTGCGATGCTATAAAGCCACCACCAAAATATTCCCTCCCAGATGTGTTCCCTGGACTTTGGACTTCCAAGCCTCTGAAACTGTGAGCAATAAGTTTTGGTGTTTTTTTTGCAAATTACCCAGTTGCAGATATTTTGTTATAAGCAACAGAAATGGACTAATACACAAAGTAAGCTCACTTTCCAATGTAAAAATTGCTGTTTTTTTCCTAATTACACATTTGCTATCAATT
>NW_007815142.1:0-918 GCF_000696425.1 Galeopterus variegatus | reverse complement strand
TGGAGCATTTACCTCATGAAAGAAGCAAGTTAAGGGTGCCTTGAGTCTTGGACATTGAAAATGTGTTTTAAAGACAAATGTCAAAGCCTGGGCAGTGTATGATTAACAAGTCAATAAAATAAATTGTGCCAAGCAAATCAAAGCAACAAATATAAGTCATTAGAAAAACTAGATGTAGAATTAAGATTTAACTTCAGAAGCAACCAAGCAGATAACCTCGTTAATGAATAGTCCATTCAAGGAACAAATAGGATTTAGAGTGCTTCCAGCTTTTGGATGGTTTAAAGCCAGCCATAACTAGACTGCTATGTACACAGATTAAAAGAAAATGGTGCAATGCAGTTTCTTGCTAAATCTCTTTAAGGTTTACCAATAGCCTGAAACATCTGTCAAAATCCCAGGCTGGTGCTACAAAGAACTATTTTAAACCTCCAAATTCAGGGCACCCGAAGAAGTAAAGGTGCACGTCATTTTCCCTCTTGTGGATAAACAGCGTTGTCATATATAAATTGTAAAAACTGTTACAAACATATAACACATTCCCGCCATATAGTCTATGTGAATTTCTTAAGGCTTAGATACTTTTTCATAATTGTAAAAATATTTAAGTTGCTTCATATATCCTTTTTTTTTTCCTGACTAAGTTATGGGTACATTTTTATAGGAAATAATGATCAAGTGTGAGGTGGAAGTCCTGGACTCTGGGGAGACATCTGGTTTTCAGGATAAACCTTGGAGATAGAATCTCATCATCTTGGACATCTGGCCTCCAGGTAAATACTCCAAAAAAAGAAGAAGGACAAAAAATACCCCCTAAGGTCCAGAGAAGTCATCTTTAACATACATTCTTCATACTGTTTTAGAGAGAATATGCCCACAGGCTAATGTGAGAGGCAGAGTAGAACTGGACAGAGGCTG
>NW_007815141.1:0-918 GCF_000696425.1 Galeopterus variegatus | reverse complement strand
ATTTCATCACATTCTGAGGTACTGAGGGTGAGGGCTTCAACATGAATTTTGCAGGGACACAATTCAGCCCGTAACAGAAGGGAATGTAGTAGATTATATTTCAGATGCCTTCCAGCTCTACACAATTATATTTTAAGAGGGGGATCCTTCTCCTCACACCCATGTCTAATTCCACTCCTGTGAGGTAACAGCTTCGTATATGTGCTTCCTCATTTTTAATACTCATACGTCTCCCCATGTATGTTTTTTGGGAGGTCAGCTGGCTGGTATCCGAACCCTTGGCCTTGATGTTATAACACTGCACTATAACCAACTGAGCTAACCAGCCTGCCCCCATCCTCACGTATATTTTTGAAGGGTTTAAAAGTGTGTGTGTGTGTGTGTGTGTGTGTGTGTGTGTGTGTGTGTGTGTGTACTGGCAATGGTATAAGTTATGAACAATTGAAATAGAATTTATGCGTAACATACTAAATGGAACAAAAAATAGCATCTGAGGAAGAGTTTTAATTTTATTGGCTTTTTTTTCTTTTTTTTTTAAAGATGACCGGTAAGGGGATCTCAACCCTTGGCTTGGTGTTGTCAGCACCATGCTCAGCCAGTGAGCAAACCGGCCATCCCTATATGGGATCCGAACCCGTGGCCTTGGTGTTATCAGCACCGCACTCTACCGAGTGAGCCACGGGCCGGCCCTTTATTTTTCTATATAATATTTAAAGTGCAGTATATAAGAAAAAATAATTTTTCCCCTCTTACAGCTGGAAACTGACAAACTGGCTCTCCCAATGAGCCCCAGCCCACTTAGCCCAAGCCCCATCCCCAGCCCCAACACGAAACTTGAGAGTTCCACTCTCCTGACGGTGGAGCCTTCCCCCCTGGATAAGAACAAGGGCTTCTTTGTGGACGAGTCCGAACCCCTTC
>NW_007815140.1:0-918 GCF_000696425.1 Galeopterus variegatus | reverse complement strand
TATTTTCTCACTCTATGACTTGTCTTTTCATTTTCTTGACAATGTCTTTTGCAGAACAGGAGATTTTAGTTCTAGTAAAGTTTAGCTTAACAATCCTTTCTTTCTTCAGTTCTGTCTTTGTTTTTGTATCTAAAATGTCATTTCCAAATCCAAGGTTATCTAAATTTTCTCCTATGTAATCTCAAAGTGTTTTATTGTTTTGCATTTAACATTTAGGTCTGTGGTCCATTTTGAGTTAATTTTTGTGAAGGGTGAAAAGTCCCTGCCCAGATCTTTTTTATATGTAGATGTCCAGTTGTTCCAGGACATTTGTTGAAAAAACTACCCTTTCTCCATTATCTTTGCTCCTTCCTCAATAATCAGTTGACTTTCTTTATGTGGGTCTATTTGTGGGTTCCCTATTCTTTTGGTTTAATCTGTTTGTCTATTCTTTTGCCAGTACCACAAAGTCTTCATTATTGTAACTTTATAATAAGTCTTGTAGTCAGGTAGTGTCAGTACTCTAACTTTATTCTTGTTTTTCAACATAATGATTGCAATGCTGCATCTTTTGCCTCCCCGTATCAACCTTAGAATCAGTTTGTTGGTATTCACGAAAGAACTTGCTGATATTTTCATTGGGGTTATATCAGATATGTAGATCAAGTTGGAAAGAACTGGTATTTTGAACTGGTGTGTCTTTCTATCCATGAACACGTAATATCTCTTCATGTATTTAGTTCCTTGATTTCTTTCACTGTAGTCTTGGAGTTTTTCTCATATAGATCTTGTATATATTTTGTTAGATTAATATGTAAATACCTATTTTATTTTAGAGAGGTGCTAATGTTATTGAGTTTAGATTTTTTTAATTTGCAAAAAAAGTTAACAATTTAAACCACAACAAATAAGTGATTGCATTAAGAATATTAAGAATAC
>NW_007815139.1:0-918 GCF_000696425.1 Galeopterus variegatus | reverse complement strand
CAGAGCAAGGTCTGAACTCTCTTCAGTTCCGTGAAAGGTGAGAGAGGTGAGAAATCTGCAACAGAAAAGGTTGAACCTAACAGAGCTGGCTCATTATGTTTAAGGGAAAAATCCATCTCCGGAACATAAAAGCACAAGGTGAAACAGCAAGTGCTGCTGTAGAAGCTGCAGCAAAGGATCCAGAAGATCTAGTCAGATCTTTGATGTAGGTGGCTGCACTAATCAACAGATGTTCAGAGTAGATGAAACATCCTCATATTGGAGGAAGTTGCAATCGAATAGTTTCATAGCTACAGAGAAGTCAATCCCTGGCTTTAAAGCTTCAATGGACATACTGACATTCTCGCTAGGGGCTAATGCATCTGTTGATATTACTTTGAAGCCAATCTTCATTTACCTTTCTGAAAATCCTAGTACCATTCACAATTACACTGAATCTACTCTGCCTGTGCTGTATAAATGGAACATAAAGCCTGGATGACCTTACGTCTGATTATGGCATGGTTTACTGAATATTTTAAGTCATCTGTGAAGACCTACTGCTAAAAAAAAAGAGATTTCTTTCAAAATATTACCGCTTACTGACAATGCATTTAGTCTTCTTCAATCTCTGATGGAGATGTTCAAGGAGGTTAATGTTATTTTAATGCTTGCTAACACAATATTTATCCTACAGCTCATGGATCAAGGATTAATTTGGGCTTTGATCTTATTTAAGGAATATACTCCAAAGGGTATATAGCTGCCATACAGAGTGATCTCCCTTATGGATCTTAGCAAAGTTAATTGAAAACTTTTTGAAAAGGATCCACCATTTTAGATGTTATTAAGAATAGGCATGGGCCGGCCCGGTGGCGCACTGGATAGTGCGCCGCCTGGGAGGCGCGGCGGCGCTCCCGTCCGAGGGGTCGGATCCCA
>NW_007815138.1:0-918 GCF_000696425.1 Galeopterus variegatus | reverse complement strand
TCGCTTTATTTACTCTACACCTTACTCTTCACATGTACACCAAGGGTCAAAAAATGACAGAAACATTTTAACACTTTGTGTGTTTGAGAAGTGTAAGACCATGGCAATGTCACAACTCCTCAAATGTTTTTCTAAGCCCTACACTGTGCATTAAAGTGCATAGTGCATTTGTTCTACCAATTGCCTTGTGTACAGCTTTATCTCTTAAGGTAAATATACAGGAAAGGAAAAAATGCCAGAGTTTCATTCAGCACAATTGGAGACCTAAATTTGTCTTGACTGTAAAGTATATCTGGTTCTTAATTTCTGAAATGTTTATCTTCTGTTTTACCCCATCGGGAATTTCCTAAAATAACGGGTTTAAGCCATTTGTTAATAAAAGTCCTATTCATTCGCACTGTGAACTACTTATACATTTCCTTCAAGCATTTGCCATAAATTATAATTACTGTGTATAGTTGTTTGGTGTTTCCTATTAGCCTGTAAGTTGTAAGATGGCAGGGACTGTAAGACTAGCATTTAGTATGTGCTTAACAATTAATAGCTAAAAAAAAAATGTGCCGAATGAATAAACTAGAGAAAATCAAACATATCCTTTCCCGACTCCTGTTGCTTCAAATCTACTAAGCCCAACTCAAATTTACTTTCTTCAACAGTTGTTTCTTCCTTCTAACAAAGTCAATGGTAAAAACAATCCTACTTGAAAAAGTAAGAACTATAAAGTGGCAGGCCTTTTTAGAATATAAAGGTTTGTTCTAGGAAACTAGAATATTTGTAGTAATAAAAATAGCTGCTGGTCTGATAAAATTTTGAGATAGCCCCAAACCGAACTGACAGAACAGCTACTAGAGCAGATTCACTAAGCACCTGAGAGCCACAGTTTATAAGTGACAAATCACATGTCACTGGGACTTTCTG
>NW_007815137.1:0-918 GCF_000696425.1 Galeopterus variegatus | reverse complement strand
CGGCACACTGTAGCAGTGCGCCACCGGGCTGGCCCTAATTCTGGCTTTTATAATAGATTCTATCTAGTACATAACAGGACATTTTTATCTTGTTATTCCTTTGACTTGAAATTTGCATGTTATTTTGCATCAATTTTATTAAATTATAGGTTATTGCATTGGTATCTTTTTCCTTTGCCTTGGCTGCTTTTTCCACCTTCACAATGTTGCTTTTCATATCACATATTTAATTTTCTGCATTGTCCGTTTTGTGCTACGATTTCTTCACCTCCATCATTCTCAAGCAGGGACAATTTTGCCCCCTATAGGGCATTTGGTAGAGACTGGAGAATCTTTATTTGTCACAATTAAGGGGTACTACAGGCATCTAGTGAGTAGAAGGGTGCTGTTAAACATAATACAGTCTGCTGGACAACCGCACAAAGGGTTGTTGGGCTCAAACCGCAATTAGTGCTGAAGCTGGGAACCCTTGCTCTAACTGAATGTTGGGTTCTACTGATTTTTTTTGCTTACTTTAGTGAGTTTTCTTTTAATCTTAGCCTTCATTTCAACCTGTCGTAATTCAGAAATGTATTTTCATCTTTTTGAAATGACAAAGATATTTTCTAAATATTTTCCTTTGCTGAAAGTAAAACGTTTTTCCTTTAAAAATCTTTATGTCACCTTTGCTAGTTTATTTTTTTAGTCATACTTAAATGAGGACCTACTGTTTCAAAACAGAATGGATTGATCTGGGATTGGTCTGGGCAAAGGTTTTCTGAATAAGATCTCAAAAGCACACGCAACAAATAGGATTACATCAAACAAAAAAGCTTCTGTACAGTAAAGAAAATAATTAGCAGAGTGAAGAGACAACCTACAAAATGGGAGGAAATACTTGCAAACTATGCATCTTAGAACTATGCATGATACCCAGAA
>NW_007815136.1:0-918 GCF_000696425.1 Galeopterus variegatus | reverse complement strand
TATCGGGGCGTTTTCACCCTCTGTGTACACTAGATGGGGCTATTGAGCCTTCCAAAGGGTTTCCGCAGGGTGTGTAATTGTTCTTTCTTTCTTTATTTCTGAGACTCTGCCTCCTTTTGCCGGGCCCCTCCCCCGTGTGCTCAGGACAGGGCTGAGGCGTGTGTTCTACAAACCTTGTCTTTCAGTTGAGTCATCAAAGTTGTGCCCTGCCCCACCCTGCCCAGCAGGTATCCAGTCTCTCTGACTGCCGGGAGTGAACTCCTCGGGAGAGGGTCCCTCAGCACACAGTTCCTCTTTGTCTCCCCCGAGCACGGGTCGGCCCTTCAGGAGAGCTCACTAGTCACTTCAATGTAGCTCGAGAGCTCTCCGGACTCCCCTCTCCCCATCAGAAATGTTAGGGGTTCTTCCAAACTGAGGCCCCCAGAGATGGAATCTGCCTCCCGGAAACAGGGAGTTTACCTGGGGCCGACGCCCAGGGTGTGGCGGAGAGACGATCTGGGCGGGCTCCTCTTCCCTGCCCTCCCGACGCTGGCCGGGTGCTCCCCACGCTACCAGCCCTGTCTAAGATCCACCGGGAGAGTGGGATTGTAGGCCGGTCCACAGGCCCCGGGGTGCCCCGCGTCGAGGTAAGCAAATGGCACGTCTCAGTGCGGAGCCGCGCCAAGCAGAGATGGCTGGCCTGCCCTCACTAAGCTGGCCTTTCCACCCCCACCCGATAAAATGGAGGCAGCTCTGTTGTGGGCGCCTAGCCTGGTGTGGTAGGCGGGAGCCAGGCGGGCGTGGAGCAGTTGGGCTTCGCCCCGCAAGTGGGACTGGGCTGGGGGTGACTCACAGAGCTTGCAGAGTTGGGCCTGTCCGGCGTGTTCCACTCCATTTCTGTGCCGTCTCTGCTGGCTTACTTGGCCTTTGTTGTCTGGG
>NW_007815135.1:0-918 GCF_000696425.1 Galeopterus variegatus | reverse complement strand
CTCTGCATCAATCCCACACTGAGAAGGAGAGCAAATAAATTCCAAAAGGTAGTATAGGATGAAGTTAGCATGGGAACTTTTCTTCTGGTTCTACTGTTCCTCTTTGACTCAAAATAACAAATATTTTCCTTGGGTCCTAAAATGGTTTTCTCATCATCTACTTGACCCAGCCAAACTGTTTCATAAGAATATTTACTTTGCGGTTGGGTTATTAGAGAAAGAGAGTTAACATTCATATATTAGGTCTTAATGAACAAAATGGATAGCATAGGGAAAGATTTCTTACTTCATACTAAACTCAATAATTTATAATCTTCTATGAGAGTGCCTTAGTTCTGCTTATATATTTTAATAACATGATGAGATTAAGATAAATTTATAATGGTGTTAAATATTTAATGTGCTCATTTTTTTTCTATCATGACAAATCTAAGTTTCTCTTTCTGATATCCTGATTATTCTTCATAATACAGTTTTGCCCCACAAAACCAATGTTATTTGCCATTTCTTCCCTCCACTCTTACCTAGGCTGGTCTCCTTGGTGCTCTACTGTCCTATTGCTTGTTTTCCTTTACATTCTTCCCAACGCCTGTAATGCCTTTCACTCCATCCTTCAACTTTGCAAATATGGCATATTCTTTGAAGTCACTTTCAAATCTTTCCTGGTCATGAAAGCCATCAGTCATGTTTCTCTAATTGCATTTAATGATAAATTAATACTTACCATGTTTTGTATTTTATTTTTTTGTGCTATTGGATGTATTATTTTGCCTCCTCCATTAGAGGACAAATTCTGAAGTTAAGAGAATGTGGACGATGGACACTTCTTCAGTTAATGTAATGTCATCACAATATTGAATTTTTTTTTTTATTTTGTCAATATACAATGTAGTTAGTTATTGTGTCCCATCACCGAAA
>NW_007815134.1:0-918 GCF_000696425.1 Galeopterus variegatus | reverse complement strand
TCATATTCAGTTTTTACCCAACATAAAACTTGAAAAAATTTGCAGGAAATTTAGGAAAATATCAAATAAAAATGTAAAATCTACTAAACAGAACAAAATAGTACAAAATGAAAAAGAAAAATCATTAAAATATCACCACTGCACACACACACATACTCACATATTCAATATATTTCATGCATATATTTAATTTAGTAAGTTAAATAAAATGGTACTCTTCAGAGATGCAAATATATATGTATACACGCATATCTGTATGTATAAGTACTATTTTATTTATCATAATTATTCTTGTGTATATACGTGTGTATACATGTATTTATATTTGTGCACATATATTGTATAAACATGTGTGAATATATATTTGCATTTATGTATTTGTATAAGAAAAAAATGCTTATATATTTTATGTAAATAAATTATTTTTATATATTTTGTATTTGTAGAAATACAGTATCCTTTATACACACGCACACACACACACACACACACAGAGATATGTATTTATTTAATTTACTACACTATGAAAATTATACTGGTATTTTTTTCAAGCCTTCTTTTTTATTAATTGAATGATATTGTGCCAAAACTGCTTAAACCCTTTCCCAGTATTAGGACATTGAGCTTGGTTTTGATTATCTATATTACAAATAGCACAGTGTTGGTCATACTGTACATAAATTATCCATAAACATTTAAATGATTTCCTTAATGTATATTGAAGACCTTAGATGAAGTTTGCCAAATTGCACTTGATTCTTTTTTAACCCCTTTACAGTGCAGGAGCACCACTTTACCCTAATCTATTGTGACTACAGATGTGTGTGTTTGTGTGTAAGTGGGTATATTTTGCTTCAAAAATTTAATCATTAAAATATTTTTGTTATTTATACAATCAAAGATATTTATTTAATGAGG
>NW_007815133.1:0-918 GCF_000696425.1 Galeopterus variegatus | reverse complement strand
TGTTGTTGTTGTGCAGGGCACCAAAAGTTCTGAAACTTACAGAAATAGGCTTTTACATAAAAGCTGCTTAGTATGTCCTTTTACAAAGCATGTACCTTGAACATCCAGGAAATTGGGAACCAAAGCTGACGTGTGTCATTGCTTAAAGGCAGATCACAATTACAGAAAGTATTATTCTAAATAACACAAGAAGTGGCCATGGTCAGAGAACCAAGCCAGAACTCTGTCAGCCTGCTACCAGTGTGTCATTCAGTAGATTTTATGAAGAGGTAGATGTGTCAGTTCCAGAGACCATTCTGGAATAAAGAGGCCATGTGATAATACTTCCCAAACAGTAATGACCTATATATATAAAAGTTAAATGAAAGAAGTTTACCCTTCTCTGTTCTCTCAGTAGCCACCAAAATTTGAAGCCAGTAAAAGTAATATATCTGGCAGAGAAGATAAATTACTGTATTTTTCTGGAAATCTTCATAGTGTTTCTGTTACGTGTTTCTGTTATAAGGACCTGAGATTGGCTTTGAGCTCCTGAGGATTTACTTCTATCTGTGTGAGGAGAAACAGTGGCCAAATCTCATTACTTGCCCTCTCGTAAGAAACAGAGGGCATTGCTGCTCCTTTTAACATATGTTTCACTTCATTTTTTAATATTAGACCCTTAGTACAAGGGTCTGACTTCTACAGAGGATGCAAAGATCTTTGAACTGTTGAGGGCACTGGGATCCCTCTGTAATCCGGCTCCTCTTCGTGGCTTCTTACTAAATGCCTCATCAGGCTGGGCAAACACGGGGACTCCTTACCTGCATCCTGTCCTGATGTGGTCCATTTGTTTATTCTAGTTGTTAAATGGTGACCCGTATTCTAGTCTCTGTTGGGTCTGCAACCAGCTGTGTTTTGGGGCCTGTCACATTTGCCTTT
>NW_007815132.1:0-918 GCF_000696425.1 Galeopterus variegatus | reverse complement strand
TGGTGGTGTGTGTATGTGGTGAGGGTGTGGTGTGTGTGGTGAGGGTGTGTGTGTGTGTGTGTGGTGTGTGTGTGGTGAAGGTGTGTGTGTGGTGTGTGTGTGTATGTGGTGAAGGTGTGTGTGTGTGTGGTGTGTGTGTGTGTGTGTGGTGTGGTGAAGGTGTGTGTATGTGGTGAAGGTGTGTGTGTGTGTGGTGTGTGTGTGTGGTGTGTGTGTGTGTGTGTGTGTGGTGAAGGTGTGTGTATGTGGTGAGGGTGTGGTGTGTGTGGTGAGGGTGTGTGTGTGTGTGTGGTGTGTGGTGTGTGTGTATGTGGTGAGGGTGTGTGTGCACGCGCGCGCACGCGTGTGTGAGTAGTGAGGGGGTGTACATGGGAACCCTGTACTTTCTGCTCACGTGTTCTGTAAACCTAACACTGTCTAAAGAAGTCTATTACTGATGAATGAATGAATGAGGAAGGCACTGGGAGCCAGCCTGGGGAGTACTGAGAAAGTTGAAGGGAAAGTGCCTGCTAAGAAATAAAGGGACTGAGAAAACTGTCAGGAAAAGAACAGGTTGCTGTCCCCTCACCGCTCGCCACTGTACACTGAGATACACCGCCACCAGTTTTGTCATGTTTTCAGAAATCACGAGGTGAGTATTTGTCTGTTTCTCCCCTCCGGGGCACAGATATAAACAAGGCACAGTCTGTCCTCTTGAGGGACTGAAGAGGCGTCAGACACACAGCACAGGGCACAAGGAACAAAGAGCACCTTGGTGGCGTGAGGGCAGCAGGGGGACCTACGACCTTGGCTTCCAAGCTTGGGGCCAGACACAGGCGGGGTAATTCATAAAAATACGGCCTGAGTCAAAGTCCAGCGTGACCCTCTCCGCCTGCCTGGTGCACAGCTCGGGGTGGCAGGCGTGGCGAGGTCAGGAGC
>NW_007815131.1:0-918 GCF_000696425.1 Galeopterus variegatus | reverse complement strand
CCCGCGCCACGGCCCCCGCCCGGAGTGGAGGCCTGACCCGGGCCGGCTCTGAGGCTGAGACAGTCCTGCTCCAGCCTGGAGAGAGCCCGAACCACAGGCTGGGGAGGGTGGGGAACGCGTCCCGGTACCTGGGGGTTGGGGGAACTTCAAGTGTGTGTTTTCGTTTTTAAGGGCCTCTTTACCGTGATCTAAGTCAGTGGTTGTCAAACGTTAGCGCGCACCAGCATCGCCCGGAGGCCTGGTGGAAACCCATGGCTGGACCCCACCCTCAGAGATCCTGATTCAGTAGGTCCGAGGTGGGGCCTGAAGACACTACTAGCAAGGGGATGCTGATGCTGGCCTCTGGGGACCACATCTTGGGAACTGTAGTAAAACTATGTAGACGTTGTACGGTTACATGTATAAAAAGCTGGGGATTCTAGGAACAATGACCTACTAGTTAAGAAACATAGGAAGCAAAGCCCTCTTACCCAGGTTATTTAATAACAAATACGTCATGGTTTGGCAGAATTTAAAGGGGCTAGGGCATGAGGCGTGCTGGTGTGGGGGCAGGTGCAAGAGATGGGGAGCGGAGGGAAAGGATCCTATTAATCGCCAGTATGGATTGAGTGCCCACTGGCTGCCCGTTAGTGCTGAGGGCTCCCCTGCCTGATCTTATTTGCAGAACAACGCAGTGAAGTAGGACTCATTATTCCTACTCTACATGTGGGACACAAGGGAGTAGAAACGGCCAGGGTCCCACAGCTAGGTCGTAGTGTGATTTGAACCCAGGCAGTTCAGAGGGAACATTCTCCCCATCACTACGTAGCCTGGGCTGGGGGGCAGTGTCATGAGGAAGAGGCCCCTGGTCCCCTCCTCAGTGTGGAACTGCATGATTGCGTCACAGCTGGGGTATGGGGCTTACAAGAGGCCCCGGAT
>NW_007815130.1:0-918 GCF_000696425.1 Galeopterus variegatus | reverse complement strand
CCTGCAACCTCTCAGGCTGTCTCCTAAACCTGCCTGGAGAGAGCTATAAACTCCATTTGGAAATTTCCTTGAAGTTTGTTGAGCGAGATGCTACTATTTTTCAACATCCCAATGTGCATATATGACTTATTGATAATGTACAACCTTATTATTTCCCATAAGGAGTTAGGATGGCTTGCAATAATAAAATTCATATCAAACAGAACATTTAAAAGTAAAAACAAAACCCAAATGGATTCTTCAAAAATCAAAAAAATAGGTATGCAGGCACACCTGGTAATCTTTGTGGGAGCTAGGGAAGGGTGGTGAAATACTGTCTAAATTATAACCATTTTAAAAAAATTACAATCCCAAGGAGTCTTCCCACACAAGTTTCACACAAAGAAATAGTTCATAGAAACTCCCACTAGATTGTTCGGGTGAGGATTGTGGGGAAGTCAGAAACTGTACAACTGTCCGAGTAAATTTGAGCTTTGTTTTTTCTTTCTTACTATTTTTTTTAAAGTTGTGTTTAACAGTTCAGTGAAGGTTACAAAGAAGTAAACTAAGTTTTTCCTCAGGTAGGGGTAACTGAAGTAAAGAGACAAGAAGAAATTTCTCAGCTCTTAAATGAGAACATAGGCAGCTTTTCCCTTTTCTGTTGAGTTATGACAGATAACCCTGATACACGAAGAGAGAAGACAAGCCAGGAAGAGCAATGGGAAATTTTGAAGCAATTACAAATGACGTAGCATGAACAAAATACATCCATTTAGGATGAATTTCTTTTCGGAGACATTTACTTGCACACTAAAACAATTTGGATCTCGTGGAAGCAGTTCTCTTAATTGAAAAGTTCACTTTTCTTTGAGAGAATGTAAGACCGGCCTAAAACCACAATTCTTACTTGATGGGAAGGCTCATCTCGCAAAGACCAGG
>NW_007815129.1:0-918 GCF_000696425.1 Galeopterus variegatus | reverse complement strand
TAAACCCCATGGTCCTCAACAAATTGGCTTTTTAAATATTGAAATAAAGGAATGCACTTTTGCTTACACAAGAGTGTAGTGCTTTAATCTGTAAAATGACCAATATAATTCTGATAATCATTTGCTCTAATTACCTTGCTTTGTTTTGTTTAAAATTGTGCATATTCATGCTTCATTTCTTTGGGCCTGAGTGTTTGATTTGGGAACATCTTTAAAGATGTTCATGTCCTTTTCATTTCAGAGATATATGGCTTAAAAACATTTTATTCATGATGCCAGGTTCAGCACGCCAATGAAGTTTGTATTAGATTCAGAATTACATGTAATTAAGACAGTAAGATGTCAAAAGCAAGTTATTTGAGTTCAAATTATGCAACAGCAGATATTTTATTTTTCCAAAAATCTTGTTTAACTGAGTTTCCTGAATGCTTTTCTTGTAGAGCATATACTGGCTCTTTATAAAATCACAGGCATCAAATTAATGAGTCAATGAAACTTTCTAGGTAATTGGAATGCCCCTCAGCTTAATAGCACAGGGCTGAATTAGAACTATTTTACTCATGTAGATGTAGAAACTTGTTTTCTTTAGTGACAAAATATAAAGTTTTTAATGTCAATGCTAAAATTCACATTTACTGAAATTTTCTAAAAATTCAGTTCTTTAGCCTGAACTCCAATTACTTGGATCACAATTTCCCAAATTTCTGAGTGTTCTCGAAATTCTGTTGTTGTGTTAATTTCATAATTATCTCCTACAGCAGCATGCTTCAATGACAGGGTTGTTAAATATATTTTTCTTTTTTTACAAGGTTAAAGTTGTTCTTGTTTGTGGCATTCTGTTTATATCTTGATGAATCAATACCATTTACTTCATATTGCTGTCTGTTTTTAGTTAATTTAGGTAACCCATTAGAGAAA
>NW_007815128.1:0-918 GCF_000696425.1 Galeopterus variegatus | reverse complement strand
TCTACTTCATCATCTTCATCATAGGTGAGTGTGGGCACGTCGATGGTCGCTTGGCCAGGACTCTTCCTTCTGTGACAGGATCCCCAGCCATCGGGGGCAGGGCTGCCCTGTCATGCCCCACCACTGTAACTGCGCCTCCTGAGCCCCTGACCTCATACTTTCACCTCAGTGTGACCCCACCCTAGAGCTTCACCGCGGCCAGGGTGTCCCCGACCTTGTAACTTCACCTCAGTGTGTCCCCAGCCCTGTGGTGTGTGGTCTGTGACCGCTGATGACCTTGTCCGTCCTCCCACCCATGACTGGGCAGGACAGGTGGCACACCCATATGATTGAAGGGCACACGCCAGCCCACGCTGAGGGCCTTGCTGCAGGCCCCGTGGTGGAATCGGGGGCATTCTGTGGGCTGTGAAGGTCCTGACCCTCCTCTACCCTCCTGTGAACCCTGGGTGCCGTGCCACGCTGACCCTCTGGGCCCCTGAGTGTCACCCCAGCTCTGGGCTGCCCTCGGGGTTGGTTTGGCTGCTGCTCCTTCCAGACTCTGCCACTGCCCATCGTGTCCCCTGTGACTGTGGCTTCTTCCCCCCAAAGGAAGCTTGTTTTTGATGAACCTGCTGACGGCCATCATCTACAGCCAGTTCCGGGGCTACCTGATGGTGAGCTGGCTGCCAGCCTGCTGGGCAGTGTTGGAGCTACCTTGGAGACCATGCAGGGCAGGACCTAAGCTGGCCAGACAGGTGGCCCCTTGGCCTTGCTGGCCAGGCCCTGGCGGTGGCGGGAGGGCGGGAAGTGCCCCTTCTTGTGGGTGAGCCCTAGACACCCCGTGTGTCATTGCCACATGCCGTTGCAGGAGTGCAGGAGTGCAGGAGTTGTTGCCACGTCCACCCAGTTGTTGCCATGTTCCCTCCCCTGCCTCCCCCC
>NW_007815127.1:0-918 GCF_000696425.1 Galeopterus variegatus | reverse complement strand
ACTGGCAAAAATGGTTACAAAGTTGCTCTTCTCGCCTATCCAATAAGAAAAGTCCAGCTGCGCACAGTTGAATTCTTCTTTATTTACTGGATATTTTACCAATAAGCAAAGCAATTCAAAACATAAACCAAAAAAAGGATAAGAGAAATATTTATATTTTAGTTATGGAATCATCCCTCTTGAAAAACAAAAACAAAAAATTTTACCTGTGAATGGAAATTCAGAAATAGAAGACAACGAAAGGGGAGGAAAGTAGGGCTTTGTAAGCAAAGAGAGAAGGTGATCTCAGCCTTTATTTTTGCTTTCCTTAGGGATAAGATTCTTCTTTTCATTTTAAATAGGAAGGAAAACATCTATCTAAAAACTCTGGGCTTTTCTACCTTTATTTAAGCACCTAGAACTGGAAAACTGAAATTTTTATATTTTGCTTATTAGTTGTCTTCTATTTATTTGAAGATTTTGTATACTAAGGAGATTGTGATGTTGATTTAAGGATCTGTTAATTCCTGTTTTTCCTATACAGTAGGAGCTGTGTGGATTTCATGGTCCTATAATGTTGTTAGGTGGCTTTATCTCACTTCTTTATAATAAAGACTGCAAAGATTAGTTATTTATGGTCATGTATCTCAAATTTTTTGTAGTAGAATATAAATACTTAAAATATTTTAACATAGAAATTTAATTTTTTTCTGTTTGAGATGCATTAAAAGAATTATAAGATTACATACTACTTGCCCTTAAGAAATTGGAAGCTAATTTTCTGTTTGGTTTAGTCTGTGAAAACAACAGCTATCAAAATGTATTTTGAAAGAGTAGCAAGCATGAGGTTTTTTTTTTTTTTTTTTCTTTTAAATTTTTATTTTATCAATATACAATGTGGTTGATTATTATGGCCCATCACCGAAACCTCCCTCCCTC
>NW_007815126.1:0-918 GCF_000696425.1 Galeopterus variegatus | reverse complement strand
CAGTTTTCTACATGATTCTTCCTGAATTATATTAAGGTATTATTCAACAAATATTAATTAAGAACCTATTCAACCATAAGCAAGACAAGTTGCCTAAACCTGGACTTACTCTTTTGTGATTGGAGTCAAGAATCTTGCCCCTTGAGATGTTCAAAGTCTGAGAATTATATTTCATGTAACACAACAGCCATAAAAAAGGATCAAAACAACACAGCTTTTTTGTTCCATAGGGACCTCACCCATAGATGCCCAGCCACCACAAATCTCCACAACCAAGGTTGCTGAGGAACTCACAGACATAGTGAACGTGAATTATAACTAAAGAAACTGCATGGAGTCTATAGTGCTGCACCATCCAGAATAAAGCTAATGTACATTACCCACTGCACTTCCCCAGCTATGAGGCTCTTCCATCAGCCCAAGGTGCTCACATGAGTGGTTACAACATTGTGAACCCACTTGCATGAAAACATGAAAAAAGAAAAAATAAAGAAATAAAAAGGAATGAAGAAACCTACAATACTTATGGGACATTATTAAGTGAACAAATACTTGAATTATGGGCATCCAAGAAGGAAAAGAGAAAGAAAAGTCTTTGAAAACCTACTTAAGGAAATAATAGTTGAAAACTTCCCAAATCTTGAAAGAGATATGGACATTCAAATTTAGGAGGCTCAAAGATCCCCAAATACATTAAACCCAAGAAGGTTCTCTACAAGGCACATTGTAGTCAAAAAGTCAAAGAAAAAGAGACAATTCTAAAAGCAGCAAGAGAAAAGAATCAAGTAACAAATATGGAAATTCCCGTAGACTAAGAGTAGACTTCTCAGCAGAGACCTTACAAGTCAGGAGAGAATGGTTTGATATATTAAGAGTGTGAGAGAAAAAACTGTCAGCCAAGAATAGTATAACCACCAA
>NW_007815125.1:0-919 GCF_000696425.1 Galeopterus variegatus | reverse complement strand
ATTTCCCTGAAGTTTAGCCATTTTGAGCATTTTTCTCATGTGCCTGTTGGCTATTTGTATGCCGTTGTCTTTTGAGAAATGTCCATTCAAGTCCTTTGTCCAGTTTTTAATCGGGTTATTTGGGTTTTTTGTTTGTCTTTTGTTTTTGTGTTTTTTTTTCATGTTGAATCATTTAAGTTCCCTGTATATTCTGGATGTTAGCCCCTTGTCTGATGTGTAGTTGGCAAACACTTTCTCCTATTCTGTAGGTTGTCTCTTCATTTTGTTGGTAGGTCCTTTGCTGTGCAGAAGCATTTTAGATTGATATAATCTCACTTGTGTGTTTTTGCTTTAGTTGCCTGTGCCTCTCTAATCCCAAGCTGGTGATATGGGTGGACCTTTGAGTGGTAGTTTTGGTATTATACCATGTCAACAGATACAGGTGATGTGGCATGTGGCAGGACCAGAGGACCCCATGGTCATTTGCATACTACTGCACTTCCTTCCCCATAAGGTAAATTCTCTGCTCTGAAGCAATGTTATATATATTGGTAAGACAAATGCTCCATGTGTACGGGTATTGTGGGCACTCCAGCGGAGGGGGAGGGGGAAGGCACTCCCTGGCAATATGGCGCCCTTCTGGGTTCTTCTCCGCAGTAAAAGCCTGCCGGCACCAAACCTCAACCAGTCACAGGTGAAGGCTCACCCCCTGCCCAGCCCCATCCAATCAGCTATCACCCGTCCACCCCCTATCCAAACCCGGAACACAGCTCCCTATAAATATACGCGCAGCCCTTGAATAAAGTAGAAATTCTCTGGTGAACTGTCAGCCCGGGTCTCGTGTGATTCCTTCATCCGTCCGCCCTTTCATTAGTGCCAAAACCCAGGAGGAGTTCACCCCGCACCAGGGGACTCCTTCCTTGGACCTCCTTGGACTCCT
>NW_007815124.1:0-919 GCF_000696425.1 Galeopterus variegatus | reverse complement strand
GGTGATTTTCATGCAAAGGGATGAATAGACTATAAACAGCCTCAAGACATTTCAAGACAGGTTTTGCCACCAAATTCACAAAAAACAAACAATAATAATCCTCAAGAACCCCCCAAATTCTTCTGCTTTTCAGAGCCTTTGGTTTGGGATTGTGGACCAGGGATTGGGGCACTGTGTCCATTTTTATGGCTACCTTCCAGTTACGGAAAGTGAGACCGATTTTCCTTTTATGTTGGGGATAATGTGGTTTCCCTTCTAAATAAAACTTTTAAGTTAAAAAGTTGATTTAAAGAAATATATTAAGGGCTGTCCAGTTAGCTCTGTTGGTTAGAGCCTGGTGCTGATCACACCAAGGTTCAGAGTTTGATCCCTGTACTGGCCAGTCCTCCCAAAACCAAACCAAAACAAAAACAGAACAGAAAAAGAGAAATATATTAAATAAGCAAAAAATACAAGTGGTATCAGATACCATGAAAGTATTGATGGTTTTATTAGAATGACCCGAATCTAAGGAACACAGATCTAGCGAAGCCCCTACTCAGACGTGGAAGGGAATATGGCTTGTTCATGGTTCCCCCGGGAGCCGGTGTCATGGGTGTGCAGGACACAGTGAATTGTCACAGTCAGCACACCCATGATGCCAGCTGCCAGGTGAAGGGGCAGAACAGGGCCCAACCCGCAGGGTGCCCTCTTGGCTCTATTCCAGTAACTACCCCTTCCCAGGAACCACTGTGCCGACCTCTAGCACCAGAGAGCAGTTTTGTTTGATTTTGAACTTCATGGCTAGGGATTCGTATAGTGTGTATACTTCGTGTCTGGCTTCTTTTGCTCACCCCTGTGTTTGAGTGTGTGGGTGTTGATTTTTTTTTTGTCTTTTTTCGTGTCCGGCAACGGATCGCAACCCTCAGTGTCGCGCCCG
>NW_007815123.1:0-919 GCF_000696425.1 Galeopterus variegatus | reverse complement strand
TCAGTTAGGATATTCCAAGGGCTTAGAGACGACCGCCAAGGAGCGAGGGGCAAAGGGCTAAATCTTTCTTTGGACAAAGTTAATCCTTTACTGCCTAATGGGCCACACAGAATGTTTGAGCCGCCAGGTGCCACTTCCCAAACAATGGGCAGACACTGCAGCTGTGCAGGACACACTCCCCTGGGATCAACACGGATGAGCCCAACACCCAGGAGGCAGAGCCGCTCAAATGCACCTGACCAGTTTACTTTTAAAAAGTCAGTGACAAGGTGAAGGGTTTGGATCCCCCTACCAAAAAAAAAAAAAAACATGTCCGTGATTATGGGGGTTGGCTCCAGAATTGTCTGTTTGGGGAAAATACTTTGAAGGAGATAAGACCTTGGGTCAGGATGCTAAACAGGAAACTGATGCTTGAGCTGCTCTGCAAGAGAAGATGAGCAGGATTTGGGATTTGCTCCAGACAGATGAGAGACTGTGGAACAGAGAAGGGTGGAGAAGGCAGAGGAAACAGCAGGACGGCAGGGGCCAGGGATTCAGGGGGTGACAAAGGGGGATCTCACAGTGTTGGACAGACAAAGGGAGATGGGGAGGTTGCTGGGACTCCTTGTCTGCACCTTGTTAAAAACCTATTTATTATACTTCAAGGACATCTCCTTAAAGTTTATTTATTGCACCTCATTAAAGCTTATTTATTACACCTCAAGTGGCTGTGTGCAAGGGGTCTTTTGTGGGCGTCAAGGAGGGGCTAAGTTTCACGTGGACTGTCATCATTTGAGATGGAACCAGAGGCATGGAAGCCAGACCCTGAATCAAGAAGGTCACGAAGACATGAGTCTCCAGGATTCTCAGACATCGTGAGGAGCTTTTTCTCTCTTTTTAAAAAATTTTAAATATTCTTTTGTTTTTGTCGTTCCCTCTC
>NW_007815122.1:0-919 GCF_000696425.1 Galeopterus variegatus | reverse complement strand
GTGAAGAGAGGGGAAGGGAAAGGGAAGAACAGGTGGAAAGACAAAGGACAGACAGCATTTAAGGCACCTAACTAGGAACTTTTAAAAGGAGAGATGAGTAACTTCTATTTCTGTTCTTTGTATTTCTTCTAGCTTTGCCTGGGATTGCTGCAGTAATGCTTACATAAATATTAAAAAATGTGCTCCAAAGATGCATTTAATTGAACAAAATCTCATTAGTAATGATAATTTCAACTGATTTTTTGAGAGTTTACTATGTTCTCAGGTGTCTGTAGGTAGGTATCAGTTCATTTAATTCTTACTGCCATTGGATGAGATGGTGTTATTGTAATTTGTTTCACAAATGAGGAAACTGAGTCATGAAGAGGTTAAGCAACCTGTCCAAAATTCCACAGCTAGTAAGTCTCTGGGGTTTCTGGGACTGACACCCATGGCTGCAGTCCATCTGCACTAGTATCTGGTCACGGTGCAGCTACTTGGCATCTGCCATGCCGGATTCCACAGTCCTACATGCCCCAAAGTTGAGTTTGCTTCTAAATTTAGAGTCAGAATGACGGAGTAGTTTCCAAAATTGGAAAATGAATTTTCCATCTCCTATTCTGGTTATAATTCTGAAATGTTCCCTTTGTTTCATTTCTCAGTTTCCAAATTTTGTTTTTCAGAGGAAGTCATGCTTCAACTTTCCATTTCTGTGAGCGAGCTCAAGAAGAGGTCTGAGCCCTCTTTTTGGGATAAGTCATGACCCGAGCATTCAGGATAAAAGTCAGCAGTGGCAAGTGCAAGTCGGGGAGAATTGCTTCAGAAACACAAAACATGGCCTTGCAGGTGCCTGAGCGCAGACACAAGCGTGTGTCCACGCCACAAGACAAGCATGTTGGACGAGCCCCGTTTTCTACCCAAAGGGAGAAAGAGAGACGGG
>NW_007815121.1:0-919 GCF_000696425.1 Galeopterus variegatus | reverse complement strand
TGGGGACCACCACTTGAGCCCTGTGGTTGAGCTAAATTGATGCTTTCCTGTTGATTCCTTGGGGAAGGCTTTTTGTGCAGCTCAGGTTTTACTTGTTGACTTTATAGGTACTTCTGGCTCTTGTAAGATATGGTGAACCTGGGTTGTGTGGAAACTCTGGTCTGCGCCTGATTCTTTTCAGTAGACTGCACCCACATGCAGTTCTATATTCCTGACCAGTCTACACAGAATGGGCCTGTGCTGATTGGGGGGCAGATCAGCTGTCCTTGCTGTGTCTCAGTGTTCCCCTGGTGGGCCCGTCTCCCCTACTACCCGTGCTCCAAACACTTCCCATGGTGGGGGGCCAAGCGCCGGTCCCTTGTGATTACTCACTGGCCTCTGAATGGCTCCTTTTTTTCAGCTGTTCTGGCTCCTTGCTCCTATGTGGGTCCATGGGAACCCTGTTAGTGGTGTGGCTGGCTTGGGGGCCACCAAGGCCCTCTTCTTTCCTGCAACTTCCAAGCAAATTCATACGAAGGGCACAGCTGCGGCTTTTGCCAGCTCTTGCTCTGTGTGGTCACCAGGGCCAGCCTGGAAGCGGCTGGGGCTTGAAATGGTGGGAGGGATCCTTTCTCTCACTGTGGCTTCTCCTGCCTTCATGCACTCCGTAGGTCTCTCCTCCTCTTCCCCTGAGCTCTAGCAGCCCCAGCTTGGCTGTTATTGCTTTTTAATAGCTGTAACTTGGTTGATTTGTGGGAGAGAGTGACACTGGGGACCGTCTGTTCTGCCATCTTGACCGGAAGCTCCCAACTTTTTTTTTTTAAGTAACCTTTTAAAGTGGCCCATCACCTCTCTGGGCTCCACGCGTGTCCATTCCTTCTTGATATTTTTAATCAGCTCATCATAACTATCATATCCTGCATCAGGTTTTATGAAAATG
>NW_007815120.1:0-919 GCF_000696425.1 Galeopterus variegatus | reverse complement strand
TACATAATTTTGATTGAACAATTTCAGTTGAGCAAACTTTCCACTTAATGGGTGATAAAACTGTTGCGCCCAGGTCAGCTGCAAACGATTGCAGAGCTGTGATGGAAATTTTAAACAAGTGGAATCAAGATCGTGAAACATTTCTTCAAAGAATTATAACAGGAAATTAAACATGGTTTTATCAATATGATCTTGAAGACGAATCACAATCAAAGCCATGGCTACCTAGAGGTGGAAGTGCTACAGTCAAAGCAAAAGTGGACCAGTCAAGAGCAAAGGTCATGACAACAGTTTTATGAGAGGCTTAAAGCATTTTGTTTGTTGAATTTCTGGAGGGCAAAAATGCTAACATCTGCTTATCATGAGAGTGTTTTAAGAAATCTAGCTGAGGGTTTAGCGGAAAGACACCCAGGAAAGCCTCACCAGATAGCCCTTTTCCACGAGGACACTGCTCTTGCTCATGCCTCTTATCAAAAAGGACAATTTGGGGAGCATTTGATGGGAAGTCATAAGGCATTCACTTTACAGTCCTGATTTGATTCCTCTGACTTCCTTTTGTTTCCTAACCTTAAAATATTTTTTAAGGGCACTCACATTTGGAAGTTAAAGAAAGTTGTTCTCATAGAAGTAGCAAGTAGAACAATGGTTACCAGAGGCTGGGAGGAAAGGAAGGGGGAGGAAGTTGGGGAAGTGGTGGATTAACAGGTACATGGCTATGCTATCGACCCTAAATGATTCAATGTACAGTATATGCATGTATTGAAACAGCACAGTGTACCCCACAAATATGTACAAATAAATGTTAAAATTTAAAAAAAGAAGATATACACACACAGACATACATACATTGAGACTTAGAAGTGTTCATAAAAATAAAATGAAAAACAAACCTGAGGAAAAGAAAAATAAAGCCAGAGGC
>NW_007815119.1:0-919 GCF_000696425.1 Galeopterus variegatus | reverse complement strand
AAATGCTGAAAGCAACATTCCCAGACTCCCTTGCAGCTGACTTTCCAAGTGACAATTAGCTCCTGCCATTTACATGCACCAGAGTGAGATTTGCAAGAGGAATACAAAGTGAAAGATATCTTTCTGCCTTTTTTTTTTTTTTCCTTCTGAAAGAGAGGACATAAAATCCTGAACCTCAAAAGCCAACTGTGGTGGTAGTTTTATTAAACATTCATTGTTTAGCAACCAGGTTTGTTTGAGTTGAGGTCATTTGTGGTTGATATGACATTCTGATCCTTGGATACAATGGTAGTGTGTATGTTTGGACTCTTGCTTGTATTAGTACACTTCTCCTCACTCCAATTCGTCTAGTATTCCAGTGATTTTATTAGCATTTACTAGTATTTTCCAGTATAGAACATACTTCTGAATAAAATATTCCTGATGGTTTCATTTTTCTGCACAGAACTCTAAATAGTACAAAAATGTTTTTTTCTAAAGGAAAATAAGGTGGTTATAACCAGGAATAAATACTGGGCAAAAAATGCAATTCAAATCAGAAATAAAATATTGTCATTCTTATAGTACTTAAATATAGTGTGATGTCTTATTAGTGAGAAAGTCTCACGTTTAAATTTGTCAGTACCTTCTCTGAGTAGGTAAAGTAGAAAGGCATTTTAGAGTGCCTTCTATATATTCTGGAAAAAAAAAATACCTTGAGTAACTAGTAGGCAACCACTGGCTTGGGTAATAGGTACTACAGAAGAGTTTGTGCCTTAAGAGTGAAAGTGGTTCTTTACATTCCTTGAAACAATAGTCTTTTCCTGCAGAATAGATGGATAATTCACATACAGTGTAAAGAGTCTCCTGGGAATAAAGATGTTATACTCTGACCCTTCTATTTGAAAGTTTAACTGTGTTAGAATGTTCCAGATGGGTT
>NW_007815118.1:0-919 GCF_000696425.1 Galeopterus variegatus | reverse complement strand
CTGGAGAAAAGTATGTTAAGTGAAACAAGCCAGGTGCAGAAGGAGAAATAATCTATGTCCTTACTCATACATTATTTCTGAATATATAAATAATGAATTAATAAATAAATGAATAAACAATAAAGAGAGAGAGAAAGAAAACAATCACAATAATACACTGAACTCAAAGAAGGAAAGAACGGAACTGTGCTTACTAGAAGTGGAAAGGTGGAGGGGAAAGAGGAAGGGAAGAGGGAGGGAGTAAATGAGAAATTAATGAGAAATTGGTTAATGGACACAAAGAATGATTATGTATTATAATGATGAATAAGCTGACTATCCTGATTTGACCATAACATATTGTACACAACTATTAATAGTTAAATGTGTTCCCTACAAATACGTACAATCAATAATGCTTCAGCAAAATAAATTAAAATAAAGAAATAATTCAGTTAAAATAATGCTGTTCATATGGGGCCCTAATCCAATATGACTGGTGTCATTATAAGGACTTTTCTTCAGAAGAGACACCAGCCATGACTACACAGAGAGCATATTAAAGAAAAAATAAGGGGTCAGATATTACATTCTCAGTATGCTCTGGTAAAATATAAAGTAATCACTAGCTTTTTTGAAAAATAGCATTCTATTTTCATAGATAAAGGATTATTAGGTTCACAAGTGATGTATTTGTCAGTTTGAAAATTTAAAAGTACAACAAATGTATTTTCTATAACAAATTGATTTAAAGTTGAAGTTTTAATTTCTGAGTGTTGTGTTATGTATGTTTAAGGCTTACAGCATGACTTGTTCAGATAAAATAAAATTCCTTGCTCTCCCTTTTCTCATTCCATGTCCTAACTCTACTGAAATAACTTAAAGTAGTTGAGTCACCTCCAAATTTCTAAAATAAATAAACAAAAAGTGATTTTCTGAG
>NW_007815117.1:0-919 GCF_000696425.1 Galeopterus variegatus | reverse complement strand
CAAATACAATCAAAAGAGTACTTCTGTTTCTTTGGATTGACTTACTAGTGTTTCCAAGTTGGGATTTATAGAATTGGAATGATTGAATGCATAAAGTGCATTTCCTAGGGAAACTTAGTTAATATCAAATATCAAAATTCTCAAAACAAATATTTCTCTCTGAGATTTTACATGTAAAATTGTTCATTTTGCCAGTTTTTCCATAAAGCAGTAAAAGCTGACTAACTGTAAATAAAATATACATTCAAAAATTGTTTGTTGGGTAAATTATTTATGCTAACACACATTGCAGTTCTTACGTTTCAAGCCTAAGGTTATTTAGACAGTGGAACACAGCTAACGTTAAATTTAAATACACATATTACCTCTAAAAATAAAATCCAAACAAGTCTGAAATATATCAGCAATATTACATATAAAACCATATAAACATTTCAGTTTCCAAGGGCTATTTTGAGAACTCTTTAAGAGTAGCCTACAAGTTGTTTATTGTTTTTCTAGAAAAAATAATTTAATTTTACCTGGTCAGTTTACAACTATCAAGTAAATGAATAAAGCTTGATTTTTAATTTTGGATTCTTTTTAATAGCCATAATGATTTATTATTCTTAAGGAAAACCCAAGGGAAATATGTACGTTGACCTTTATTTATTTATGAACCCTTGTTAAATATTGCATAAAGGAAAACATTATTTTAAAATGAATGAAAAAGTAAGAGTGATCCATTGACCTCAGATGAGGGAGGGCTGTGAAATTTGAAATTTGGAAAGTAAGAAGACTTAGGGCAATTGACTTAGGGGATTAGAGAAAAAAAATCCTAAAAGAGCAATTGGGGAGTCAAAAAAAAAAAAAGTATGCTGATTCATGCAGTAACATGAGGCATAGTTTCAAGAATTAGAGAGAGGCCAAGGTATTTCTG
>NW_007815116.1:0-919 GCF_000696425.1 Galeopterus variegatus | reverse complement strand
CACTGGGTGGATGTTCATGTTGGGTACAGAAAAAAAGCAAAATTATGTTTCTTTAATTTAAACAAAATTATTATTTTTTAAAATTTGGAGGCCAAGTTCCATTTTTTTGAAATTACATCCAGAATTGCTGTTGAAAACTAATGCTGTTCTGACTCTGGATTCTTTGTAGGTGAACTTTTCCTCCCACCTCTCTGGAAGCTTTGCAGATCTTTATCCCCGATGTTCTCAAATTTCACAATAATGTTCTTTAGTGTAAAGGAACGCCTTTGAAATTCATTTTGAAGGGAACCCAATAGATCTTTTTTAGTCTGGGAACGCATAAACTTCGTTTCTAAAAAAAACGTTCTTGATTTTTCAATTGAGATATAATTGATATACTATTTACCCATTTAAAGAGTACAATTGAGTGGTATTTAGAACTTTTACAAAGTTGCACAACCATCACCACTGTTTAATGTCAGAGCATTTTCAGCATCCCAAAAGGACGCTCTTAACCTATTAGCAGCCACTGCCCCTCACTCCCCTCTCCCCCAGCCCCTGGCAACCACTAATCTGCTTTCTGTCTCTACAGAGTTGCCTATTCTGGACGTTCATATATGTGGCATTATACCCTTGTATCCCTTTGCGTCTGTCTTCTTTCAGTGCACATCACGTTTTCGGAGTTCATCCATGCCGTAGCAGGTATCAGGACAGAGCTCCGCTCAAGGCTGAGCGATCTGCGGTGTGGATGCTCCTCATGTTATTTACTCATTCATCAGCTGGTGGACATTTGAGTTGATTTCACCTTTTGGCTCTTAAGAATAATGCTTTCAACATCTGTGCAGACATAGGTTTTTAATTCTCTTGGGCATATACTTGGGATTAGAATTGATGGGCCTTGGTAATTTCATGTTTTACTTTTTGAGGAACTACCAGACTG
>NW_007815115.1:0-919 GCF_000696425.1 Galeopterus variegatus | reverse complement strand
CATTGAATTTGTATATCACTTTGAGTAGTATGGACATTTTCACAATGTTAATTCTTCCAATTCAAGAGCATTGGATATCTTTTCATCTTCTTGTGTCCTCTTTTTCTCTCAGCAGTGGTTAGTAGTTCTCACTATAGAGATTTTTCACATCCTTGATTGACTCTATTCCTAAGTATTTTATTTTTTTGGTGGCTAGTGTAAATGGGCAAGCTTTCTTGATTTCTCATTCTGCATGTTCACTATTGGAGAATAGAAATGGTACTGATTCTTGTGTGTTGATTTTGTATCCTTCAACTTTGCTGATATCATTTATCAACTCCAAGATTTTTTTTTGTATAGTTTTTAGGCTGTTATATAGGATCATGGCATTTGCAAACACGGACAGTTTGACTTTATCTTTTCCAATCTGGATGCCCTTTATTTCCTTCTCTTCTCTGATTGCTCTGACTAGTACTTCCAACACTATGTTGAACAGAAGTGGTGAGAGTGGGCATTGTTGCCTAGTTCCTGTCCTTAAAAGCTTTCAGCTTTTCCCCATTCAGGATGATATTGGCAGTGGGTTTATCATATATGGCTTTAATTATGTTGGGAAACTTTCCATCTGTACGTAACGTGTAGGGAGTCTTTATCATGAATGAGTGTTGAAATTTATCAAATGCTTTTTCAGCATCTATAGAGATGATCATATGTTCCTTGTGTTTGATTTTATTGATATGGTGTATCACCTTTAATGACTTTCTTTTGTTGAACCAAACTCTCATCCCTGGGATGAATCCCACTTGATCATGGTGTATAATTTTGCATATGTGTTGCTGAATTCTGTTAGCTAGTATTTTACTGAGGATTTTTGCACCTATTTTCATGAAGGATATTGGCCTGTAGTTTTCTTTTTTAGTTGTATCTTTACCTGGTTTTGGTA
>NW_007815114.1:0-919 GCF_000696425.1 Galeopterus variegatus | reverse complement strand
CTGGGGACCTAGTCAAGTGGACTAGGCCCAGCACAGTTACAATGTTTCACTACATTGATGACAGGTTATTAACTTCTGATTCTCTTACAGATTCAACCCTAGGCAGCTCCAATACTGCTAAGTCATTTGGAATAACGAGGGTGGGCGGTGAACAAAGCCAAGGTACAAGGACCTGGGGTGTCAGTCAAATTCCTGGGAGTGGTCTGGTTAGGTAAGACAAGAGTGATCTCAGAAGATATTATAAATAAGATACAGGCATACCCTCAACCCACAACTGTAGCTCAGCTACAGTCATATTTGGGACTTCTGGGGTATTGAAGAGTTTTTGTACCCCATATGGCCCAAATGGCACTCCCACTGTATGCATTAACAAAGAAAAGAGCCCCCTGGGATTGCACTTAGGAAGTAGAACAAGCTTACTGGGCTACAAAAGGGGCAATACAGCAAGTACAGGCTTTACAAGTGGCTGATCCCACTAAGCCTTTGAGTTAGACATACATATAACCCAGAAGGAGTTAGGATGGGGTTTGTGACAGAGATAAGATAGATTCCACACACCTGTAGGATTCTGGTCTCAGTTCTGGAAGGGTGCTGAAGTGTGTTACACCCTAATAAAAAAGCAGTTATCAGCTGTGTATTCTGCCTTGATAGCCACCGAAGCTATCACATGAACTGCCAAAGTCCTAGTAAGGATGACATACCCAATAACAGATTGGCTGCTCACATGGGCAACCAACCCTAAGATGGATGTAGCTCAGACTCCCACTCTGTCCAAGTGGGGAGCAATGTAGCACCGTGTCAACGAGTCCTCTGTCCAAAGATCTACAAACTGTTCTAGGCCCAGTAGAGGTTGTGGAAAAAACTTTGACACAAGCATTACCCCTGGAGGTAGAGGCTACACCTTTCCATGAGGGACAGG
>NW_007815113.1:0-919 GCF_000696425.1 Galeopterus variegatus | reverse complement strand
ACTTGGAGCCAGAAACACCTAGCTAAGCCCCTCAGCAGAAACTGTGGGAAAGAATGTTGACCACTTTAAGTCGTTAAGTATGTGGACTGTTTGAGGATACTGGGTAGGCAATCATGTCCAGAGGAGAACCGAAATAACTGATTAGATGAGAAGATAAGAGAGAAGATGAAAGGGAATTACAATAGATTACCAGGTTATGTGTAGCTGGAGAGAGAGAACGGAACTTGAGATCTCTGAGACGAGTATACGGAAAGTCAGAGCAGGACTGGGTGTGGCAATGAAGAGAGGGACCGCAGCAGCCTGCATCTGGGTGGCCTTTCATGGCTTGGGCACTAGTTCACCCAGAATGGAACAGGAGTGAGGTATGCCCTGAACCCCAGTGCGCTGGGTGGGATGCTGACAAGACTAGCAGGCCCTGAGCATTTACTATGTCTAAAGTGTTTTAAATAATACAAAGATTTAAACAAAATGTGGCATATCCATACAATGGAATATTATGCAGCCATCAAAAGGAATGAAGTACTGATACATGCTATAACATGAATGAACCTTGAAAACATTATGGTAAGTGAAGGAAGCCAAGCATATTAAGAGCCACACATTGTATGATTCCATTTATATAAAATGTCCAGGATAGACAAATCCATAAAGAAAGGAGATAGATTAATGGTTGCCAAGGGCTCAGGCATAGAGGGAATGGGGAGTGGCTGCTAATGGGCACAGGATTTTTTGGGGGTGATGAAAATGTTCTCACATCAGATAGTGGTGATAGTTGTACAATTTGTGAATATACTAAAAACCACTAAATTGTACACCTTAAAATGGTGAATTTTATGGTATGTACATTATATCTTGATAAAATAATAATAATATGAAGACAAACACATATAATAGCACTGACAGCATGCCCAGCACTATT
>NW_007815112.1:0-919 GCF_000696425.1 Galeopterus variegatus | reverse complement strand
GTTATTTGGCTGTACTCAGACATATCCTAAGGCAAAAGGAACTGGAAAAAAACAAATTATTGTTAGTAATTGTATTGGTGGTGGTAGTGTTGATTATTCTTAGGCTGTTGTAAGTGTAGTGTGAGATAAATCAAATGAATAGCTTTGTGGATGTCATTGAAAACCAGGAATTTCAACATAGGAAAAAGAAAACACAGATGTAAGATAAATGATGCTAGCTAAAAACCCTGCAATCCTGAATTTGTATAAAAACTTTTTGTATGACACATATTTTCTAGTTACATGCACAGGAAAGGCCTAGAAACAACAACGCAGAAGCATCAAACACTCCTTGTGCTTATGTTGGTATCTCTAAATGCCATTTCTCACTAAGAGAAATGAGGAATTTTTGAAAAAATGACTCATTCTCTGTCTGGGGCAAGAAATGGACAAAATGATCCTTGAGAATTTGTCTTACCAGAAAGCAAGGAAGCTAAAATAAAAATTAAAAATAAAAAGCAAAAAAAATACACGCACAAAAAAGAAAAAAGTACATATAAAAAAGAAAAAAAATTAATTTTTTAAAAAGAAAGCAAGGAAGCTATCAAAGATTACTAGGACTGTGTCAAAAGGAGTCAGGAGCCAACTTGAAGAGGCTCCTGTTGGCCAAAGATGAGATAATCTGAGCATTAGTAACTTGCAAATCACATCTAGTACGTTTAAATCCATGTTTAAAACATATGTTTATAAGCATTCACTAGTCACCCTTACAGATCACTGTAGAATCAACACAATTGTTCAAAACCTGGTTGAGGGCCGGCCCGATGGCGCACTGGAGAGTGCGCCGCTTGGGAGCACGGCGGCGCTCCCGCTGAGGGTTCGGATCCCATGTGGAGACCAGTTCCCGCTCACTGGCTGAGCGCGGTGCGGGCGCAACACC
>NW_007815111.1:0-919 GCF_000696425.1 Galeopterus variegatus | reverse complement strand
AAGGAAAAGTTTAAAATTAATATCAGTTGAACAGCCCAGATTGAAAAACAATTTTTTTTTTGCAGCTGGCTTATACAGGGATCGAACCCTGGACCTTGGTATTATCAGTACCGTGTACTACCCAACTGAGCTAACCGGACAGCCCCAAGACAATTGTCTTTTAAGTACATGTAGTAATAACCTCATCTTTCTATTCATATATATTTAATTTATATAAATGATATTGTATATAATTATAGATAATATTATATACAAGGGTACTTCAAAAAGTTTGTGAAAAAATGGAATGAAAAGATAATACAAATATTTCCATGAGCTTTTTGAAGACCCCTCATATTATATATACACATTATAATATGTATATATTATATAATTTTATATCATAGATTAAGAAATATATAAACTGCATTTGTCATATATTTATATATCATATATTACACATTATAAATCAAAATTATAAATATATAGATATGTATGTATATTTATGATGTTGATCCACAAGCTGTCTGTCTGACAAATTATTCTACAAAGTCCAATCATGCTCTTTCTAAGAAGACAGAGCTGTTCAGAAGCAAATCTTGAGGCTTCAAATAATGTCTTCATTCTCCAGCAGTGTGACCCAATAGAACTTTCTGCAATGATGGAAATATTTGATGTTTATTTATTTATTTATTTGGTGGCTGGCTGGTACAGGGATGATATTTATTGAGTACGTGAAATATGGCTCACCCAAATGAGGAACTGAATGTTTAATTTATCTAATTTTAATTAATTTAAATTGCCACACAAGGCTAATGGTTACTATCTTGAACAGCACAAATAGAGCCCTTGTTCCATTTTTTATTTTTCTGTATTTCCCAGCTGCAATGCACATTGAACATCTACTATGCAGAAGGCATTGTGCTAGGAACACAAGGAT
>NW_007815110.1:0-919 GCF_000696425.1 Galeopterus variegatus | reverse complement strand
AGTCTGTGTGTGTCTTTACACATGAGGTAAGTCTCTTGGAGACAGCATATAGTTGGGTCTAACTTTTTAATCCAATCAATCAGTCTGTGTCTTTTGAATGGGGAATGTAATCCATTACATTTAGGGTTGTTATTGAAGTGTATTGTCTTACTCCTTGAATTTTATTGATTTTTGTTTGTATGTTCTAAATACCTTTTATTCCTTTCTTCCCCCTTTATTGTTTGTCTTTGATGTTTTTTGGTTTTTTGAGGTGGTAATGTGTAGTTTCTTTCTCTTTCTTATTTGCATTTTTTTCTGCTACCAGTGGTTTTCTTTCTCTCTCTTTCTTTCTTTCTTTCTTTCTTTCTTTCTTTCTTCTTTCTTTCTTTCTTTCTTTCTTTCATATTCATGGTAGTCATTTTATGGATTCTACATACAGAACTCCCTTGAGGATTTCCTGCAGGGCTGGTCGTGAGGTGGTGAATTCCCATAGTTTTTGTTTTTCTGGAAAATATACTATTTTTCCCTCATTTTAAAAAAATTTTTACTTTTTATTTTTTATTTTCTGATTTATTTTATTTTTTGAATCAAAATTGATTATACATATTTTGGTGGTTGAACATTGAGATATGCTGATGAAATCAATATTACTAGCTTATATATTGTTACAAATCATAATTATTCTTTATACCCCTTGTCCAATCTCTCCCCATCGCCTCTCTCTCCCCCTACCCCCTGTAAATACCCTAGATTTCTTCTCTCCTTCTTAAAGAATAATGTTTACTCTGTTAATTTGTTACCTAGATGATCTGTCCAATGCTGGAGGTGTGATCAGGTCCCCAATATTATCATAGAGGAGATGCTTCTTCTGTCACTCTTAAATGGGCTTTGTGAAGAGACACATCTTTTTCTTTTCTTTATCTCTGCTGGTGACTCTCCT
>NW_007815109.1:0-919 GCF_000696425.1 Galeopterus variegatus | reverse complement strand
CAGGTCACAAAATGTTAATTCGGGTAAAGTATTTTAACTTGAAACTCTAGTGGAAGACTTCAGTAATTTCCAACACTGACATCTTGGGATTTGATGTAATCCTACTCACATATGTTTCACATTATACAGTTTAAAGGGAAGGAAGAGTAACCATTTCCTTCAAATGAGAAACATGTCTCAAAGAGATAAATTTCCAAACACATGAAATATAATTTGCATTCTCTTTGAAGACAGGAAGTTTCTTTTCATTAATTTCAGTCCCTTCAAGAAGGAAAGCATAAAGAAAAATATTGTTTCTTGACTCTAAAACAATATGACAGTCACCAGCCTCATTTTCTCCGCCTCTGCCAACTTGGCTTCCCACTAACTGAGTTCAGGATCTCTGCTGGCAGGTGTGATACCACCATGTTTCCCACACTGGCCAAAGCTGGAGGCTGGGTATGCTAAAAGCCCTCAGAACAGGCTGGACCCTCCTTTGCTGAGTGTCAAGTCACTACCTTGGTTTGACAGTAAGAGTGATCCTTTCAACAAACACTAATGTGCCAGTTTCTGAGCCAGGCACTGGGCAGAGGCAGATCCAGGTTTTGTGTTGCCTGAACCTTATATAATTTGGGGGCCCTCATTAAGAAAAAAAATAATACTAACTACAAACCAAAAATAGGTATGAAAGTGATGAGAGAAAAGAAATTGTGACAAATTTGAGTTTTTGAAAGCTGACAAATACCACTAAAATTACAAAATCCAGAAAAATGATATATTTTTATTAATTTATTCTCTAACACACCTCTATAATAATTTTCCTATATTTTTGTGTGTATATTCTTTAGACCATCTTTTTACATAACAATAATTTTGTATTTTTTTCCCTATAGAAATAAAATAAAGGAGAAACCAGTAGCATAAATTTTTTAGTTGAGAG
>NW_007815108.1:0-919 GCF_000696425.1 Galeopterus variegatus | reverse complement strand
GGCAGCACATATAGGCACAGGAGCAAGGAAGCAGCTATCATGGTGGTGGAGATTAAGAAAGACTCTTGATTGCTTCTACTTTCTCGGTGGTGGAGATTAAGAAAGTGGAACAGAAACTAGAAAAAGAGAGTCTCTCCCTGGCCCAAATTAGGTCACATGCCCATTTCCAAATTAATCCCCATTGCACTGACTGACTTAGGTTGTATTCCTGAATCAACCAACTATGTGGGAGTTGGGCTTGAACTAATCATGACCCTCTCCTGGGATTAATTCCCCAAATATCATGATGAATGTTTAATGGGAGGAGGTGAAATGGATTCTGGGGCATCACCGAATGTGCTCCTTACTTTCCACAATCATGATCTATAGCACAGGATGACTTTAAAACCCATAGCAATGAGTGTGCTAGTTTCCTATGGCTGCTGTAAAAAATTACCATATGCTTAGTGGCTTAAACAATGCAATACAAATTTATTCTCTTGCAACTCTAGGGCCAGACACTTATAATCAGTTTCACTGGGCTAAAGTCAAGATGTGGACAGTGCTGGTTTCTCCTGCTGGCTCAAAGGGGAGAATCTGTTTCCTTGACTTTACAGCTTCTGGTAGCCGCCTGTATTGTTTGGCTTGTGACCCCCACCCCCATCTTCAAGGCACATCACTCCAACCTCTGCTCCCATCCTATTTTACTCCTCCTACTTCACTCTTCAAACCACCATTGTGATTACATTCAAATCACCCAAATAATCCAGGATAATCTCTCATCTAAAAATCCTTAAGTTAATCACAGCTACAAAGTGGCTTTTGTCTTATAAGGTAGCATTCATGGGTTCTGGGGATTGGGATGTGGACTTATTTGGGGGGCCATTATTAAGACTACCACCATGAGAATACCCAAGCATGCTTTACACGAAGAGGAGAA
>NW_007815107.1:0-919 GCF_000696425.1 Galeopterus variegatus | reverse complement strand
GCCTCAACCAGACAATCCATTTCTCTTCTCAATTGTCCACTTGGCCTGGAGATGTATAGACCTAAACCATTACAATGTCCTCATTGCCATCATAAAATTTGGTGTCGGGGCCGAGCCCGTGGCGCACTCAGGAGAGCGCGGTGCTGGGAGTGCAGCAGCACTCCCGCCACGGATCCTATACAGGGATGGCCGTGCACTGTGCACTCACTGGCTGAGTGTGGTGCGGCCGGTCTCAAAAAAAGAAAAAAAAAAAAAATTTGGTGTTGTATTCCACATATCAAATGTTCTTGTTAGATGTAACTCAAGGGTTTTATAGGTGCATGTTCAGATTTATCTGAATGTGAAAAATGTAATAAATAACATTGCAGAAATATGTAAGCTCCCTTAGGACCCTCACTTTATATACTAGTAAAGTATAAAGAAGAAATTAAATCTCTTTCAAGTAAAAAATCTTATCCTTTTTGGAATTTTCTTTCTAAAATGACAGTTTATACCTTAGATTAAGATGTGTCTGAGTCATTTTAACGACTTGACTATAAGAGTGGCAGTTTATTGAAGAGATGATTAATATGGGGAAATCAATTTTATTCTTGAGAAAACAAGATATCAATGAATCGATGTTCATGCATTTTAACAAAATTGTATGTTAAGCTATTCTACAAGAGAGATCATTACCAACCAAATGGATTTTAGTTTTCAGGATTTTATCAGAAGTCATCATCTGACCCAAAGGAGAAAAAGCTAAAGTGGGATCAAAGGCAAAATCACAACATGATTTACAACTCATATTTTCTGATCAGACATACAAATCCAACTAAAATGTTTAATCAATATAAAGCACTTAAAAATGATGTCAGTTATAGAATGCTTTCATTTGAAAGCAGTGCTTAAGCTAACTTCCTGGTTAAAAAAAATAGTG
>NW_007815106.1:0-919 GCF_000696425.1 Galeopterus variegatus | reverse complement strand
AATACAGAGGTCACACTGGATTAAGGTGGGTCTCAACCCAGTGACTAGTGTCCTTATAAGAAGAGGGGAATTTGCACACAGACACAGGGCAGAAGCCATGTGAAGACAGAGGCAGAGACTTGAGTGATGCAGCCACAAGCCCAGGGATGTCCGGAGCCACTAGCAGCTGGAAGAGACAGAAGGAGCCTGCCCTGGAGCCTGAGAGAGAGCACTGCCATGTCAGCCCTTTGTTCAGACTTGCGGCCTCCAGAGCTGAGAGAGAGAACACGTAGCGTATCACACCACAATAAAAAAAAATGGGGAGAAAACCTGCACAACATATTCTATAGTGTGGATGTCCTGTACTGTATCCAACATGTCCTTGTTGAGGGACGCTCAGATTGTTTCTGGTGTTTTCCTCCTGTTACAGACAATGTTGCAGTAACTTTGATTTTGTAGGATGGTTTCCCTCATGTGGGTGACTGAGCAGAGGTCTGTATGATTCTTTCTTTAGTAGATAGCTCCTTCTTGAAAGGAGTGGCCACTCACATCCTGTCAGTGATGTTTGGGAAGGCTGCTTTCCTTGCACGCCTGCTGCACTGCACATGATCTAACTTTTCATGTTTTTTCCCTGGGGAATTTCCCAGTCCTGGGTATAAGGAGAGTGTGAACTTCATGGCTAAATGTCAGGTTCTCGACCTTCCCCAAACACAGCTACACCGCACTCCAAACACAACTACATCCCACCCCAAACACAACTACACCCCACCCCAAACACAGCTATGCCTCAAATACAGCTACACCCCACCCAAACACAACTATATCCCACCCCCAAAATCTACACCCCACTCCAAACACAGCTATACCCCACCCCAAACACAACTACACCCCACCCCAAACACAACTACATCCACCCCAAACACAGCTACACCCCACCCCA
>NW_007815105.1:0-919 GCF_000696425.1 Galeopterus variegatus | reverse complement strand
CTCTTCTGAGTAGTATTGTTCAAACCTATTTGTTTGTTATATTAGACATGTAAGTTTACCTGAATTTTTAATTTACTTAACTATCATGGGCCTTTTTATGTCATTGTTGTTTTATGTTTACAATACAGATGCTTAGTAAACAATAAAATATGTGACTTAAATTTATGTCTACCATCTACATTAGCACTCACGTTTGCAATGCTTTGACCAAAAAATGCAAATAGAAAGGCTGCCTTAGAACCCTGGTTCATCTTTTGAGTGCAAGAGTTGAATATGTAAAACATTCCTGTAACTACACTTTCAAGAAGAAAGTTAGCTACAGGAAAATTCTATATTTTCAGCATTCTGTGAATATTGACCATTTGGATAAAAAGGGTCAGCCTCTCCATCTTCCAACAGATACAGCTTGAGTTACAAAACTTCCAACAATAATCTATTTTACTAAGAGAAGATTCTAAATGTAAACTATGGATACAGTGGAACATTCATGAATCATGCTATCCATACCTACTGCCAGTCAGGTGGATATGTTGGCCAAGATCCTGCCTACATTTGCCTTGTATTGAGTGTCCCCTTTAAAGTTGACCTCCACTGTGACAGTATTAAGAGGTTGGGAAATCCTATTATGGTAATTAAAAGGTGGGGCCTTGAAGAGGTGATTAGGTTCTGAAGAACATGCCTTAATGAATAGATTATTATTGGTGGTCAAGTGTGCAGTTTTGAGGGCTTCAAAAGGAGAGCACATGAAAGTCTCTCTCTCTGCTCCACCATTTTCTTCCATGTGTGACCCATACATTACTGTAAAGTCACCACCAAGGAAGACCCTCACAAGATGTGTTCCCTAGACTTTGGACTTCCCAGCCTCTGAACTGTAAGCAGTAAATTTCATTTTCCTACAAATTACCCAGTTCCAAGTATT
>NW_007815104.1:0-919 GCF_000696425.1 Galeopterus variegatus | reverse complement strand
AAACAAACAAACACACAGTATGATTAAAACATGGGCAAAGGACTTGAACAGAGATTTTTCCTAAGAAGACATACAAATGGCCAACACATATAAGAAAGAGTGTTCGACATTACTAATCATTTAGGGAAATGCAAATTAAAATCACAATGAGATATTATCTCACACCTATTAGGATGGCTATGATCAAAAGACAAGAGATAACAAATAAGTGTTGGCCATGATGTAGAGAAAAAGGAACCCTTGTACACTGTTGCTGGGAATGTAAATTGGCATAGCCACTATGGAAACAGTATGGAGGTTCCTAAAAAGCTCAAAAATAGACCTACCATACAATTCAGCAATTTCACTTCTGGATGTGTATTTAAAGAAAATGAAATCTGTATTTCAAAGAGATTATCTGCACTCCCATGTTCATTGCAGCATTATTCACAATAGCCCAGAAGTGGAAACTACCTAAGTGTTTCTCAACAGATGATTTGATAAAGAAATTGTGGTACGTATGAATATATACAATGAAATATTACTCAGCCATAAGAAAGAGGGAAATCCTGATATTTGCAACAACACGGGTGCATCTGGTGGGCATTATGTTAATTTAAAAAGCCAGAAACAGAAAGACAAATATATAGAATCTCAAAAAGTCTAGCTGATAGAAGCAGAGAGTAGAACAGTGATTGCCACAGGCTGGGGGGTTGGACTGCTGATCAAAGGGTCTAAACTTTCAGTTATAAGATGAATAAGTTCCAAGGATCTAATGTATGGAATGGATGGTGATGATGGGTTAATTAATTTAATTTTGATAATCGTACACAATATATGTATATTTCAGATTATCACATTATATACCTTGAATATGTATACAGTCTTTGCCAATTAACTATTTTAAAATAAAAAATAATAAAAGAGAATTGGCTACTGG
>NW_007815103.1:0-919 GCF_000696425.1 Galeopterus variegatus | reverse complement strand
GGAGGCATGTGGGGTATAGACTTTACTAGGGAAAGTACTGTGGGTTAGCCATATATTTTTGTGCCATCATTCTAATCATCTGTTTTTATAGCAAAACTATTAATAACTTAAATTTTTTTACAATTTAAATTATAATTTAAATTTTTAAATAAAAATGCATTTTATTTTCCAAAAAGGAATCTCATACTGTGAATTCAGTAAATGTAAGAAAACATTCACTCAAAGCAATATTTAATTATACATCAGATAGTTCATAGGGGAGAGTAATTTTCTGTTTGTACTGAATGTGAGTAGGATTTTATTCACAAATCATACTTCATTACATATCAGAAAAAATAAGTTAAAATCTCATTACAGAACAGAAATTCATTTTGGAGAGAAAACCTGTAAAAGCAGTGACTGGAAAACCCTTCCCTGAAATTTATCAGAAAATTTCTACTAGAAGGAGATAAATGCACTTAAATGTGAGAATAGCTTCATGCAGTAATCACTTTTCAGTATTCTTCAGTATACACGTGAATTAAATGTGTATTTTCTGAAAGTCAGAACCAATTGTATATTACTTGTACTACAGAGTTCTATGATTATTGTATATTCTATATGGAAAAGTCTTTGTCCATGAGTCACATTTTACTGTATATCAAATAAATAATTGATAAGAATAAATTTTCTAAGAACATATTTAATTAAACACCATAAAATTCATACAGGGATGAAACTCTTTTAAGTTTGATACATTGGAAAAAGCCTCCTTATAGAAGCTAATTCATTTTGTTTGTTGTTTTAACTTCAGGCCCATGTCTTGAACCAGTGGTTACAAATACATCAGTCCAACAATTGCCTTTTTTAAATTACAAAATATTTAAACATATACACATATGTGTACACATACAAAACTTTGTATAAATATGACTTTTAT
>NW_007815102.1:0-919 GCF_000696425.1 Galeopterus variegatus | reverse complement strand
TATGCTTGGGAGGCTTATGGTGGCAGTGGCACAGTTTTGCTGTGGGTGGGCTTGCTGTGTTGGTTCTCAGGCTAGGGATGTGTGCATGCTCACTGTGGGTCAGTCATTTTGGGATCTGGCTCACTGAAGATGGGGTTGTTGGCTTGATTTTTAGTTTGGGGGTGTGGGCATGAGGCATTTCAGTGACTACAGGTTGGCTTATTAGTGGCAGGGTCATGTGCTGATTTTCTGACTGGGGATGGGCCCACCAGGGATGTATCAGCCAGGCTCTTTCTCACTTGGGTACATGTGTGTGATGGCTCTAAGTCTCAGAGGTGGGTCCACTAAGGGCACAGCAGTTCGGCTGTTGCTCTGAGTAGGGAGCATGGACACATTTGGGCTCAGCTAGCTGTGTGTGGGGCTGCTAAGAGCTGGTCCACTTCTCAGGCCCAGGTGTGAGGTTATTTCTCCCTTAGTGGTTGGGGGCAGGGTCTGCCAAGTGTGGGGCTCATGAGATGCTTATTAGGCAGTGGGTGAGGCCCTTAGGTGTGACTGCAACTAGAGGATCTGGTCAGCCACTTCTTCCAGGCAATCTGTGAGGTGGCTAGATGGCACTGCATTGAGGGGGCCCTGCAAGCCACTTTTTAGGCAGTGGGTGAGACCACTAGACAGGGTTGTTGAGGGCAAAACTTCCTTGCCACTTCTCTAGGAGTGTATGCATGTGCTTAGTTTGACAGGTCCGGATGTATGTTCACTAGGGTAGAGACCCATGAAATGTTTTCCCGGGTTTTCTTATGCAGCTCAGCTGGCTGCAGAGGGGTGCCTGTTTGTCTGATCTCTGGCTAGGGAGGTAGGGGTGCATCAGTTCGGCTGGCCTGCGATTGGCTTCCCAGATGTGCAAGACTAGAATCACAGCCAGCCCTGGGTCCAGAAGCTGCTG
>NW_007815101.1:0-919 GCF_000696425.1 Galeopterus variegatus | reverse complement strand
TCAAAATTAATTTTACCAGTTTCTCTCTACTTTTTTATTGTGGCACCAGAAAATTTTAAATTACATGCATGGCTCATGTTATATTTCCATCAAACAGTGCTGATCTAAACAGCTGAATGCTTAAAGCATACAGTAATCTTATATATCAGCAGAAAGAAAAACATTTCTGTCTGTTGGATCTTTTTTATTTATTTTGTCCTTTTTGTATGAGTCTCTGTGGTGAATAAAAATGCCTAGGTCTTCTGCTCCCAGGATGGTCACTTTTGTCTGCCAGCACCTTTGAATCTTAAAGATGGCCTCCCTGGATCTAGAGTCAGATTGGCCAGGAAATATGGTAAAATCTTCTCTGGAAGGCACCCTAAAGAGGTGTGAGCTGTACTGGAAGGAGTTTTGGCTCAAAATATAAATATGTGGAATCAGGAGCCACTCAAGAACTATAAATAACTGATAAACTTATTAAAAATATTCTCCTGTGCCAGTAATCAAAGAAATGGAAATTAAAACATGAGATCTCATTTTTAGCCTATCAAGGCACAGACTTTTTTGAAATTGTGGTCAGAATTGGCCAGGAGATATGGAAATCAATACATTTATTCCCTACCTAGGGAAGTTGGAGTTTACACAGCGTTTTTAAGGGACAATTTAGCAATATGGAAAAACGGTCTTACAGCTGTGCCAACAATTTCACCTCTAGGGATTTTGTCAAAAGCAATCGTCATTGCTGTGCACAATAACTTAGGTGCTGGGACATTCTTTACTGCAAGAATTATAACAATAATAACACCAAACCAAAGAATTTTTTAAGATATAGCATAGTGACAAAATAGAATAGTATGTTGCCATTAAAAATTGTTGCAGAAATTAAAACTACATTGAGATACCACCTCACTCCAGTTAGACTGGCTATAATCAAAAAGAT
>NW_007815100.1:0-919 GCF_000696425.1 Galeopterus variegatus | reverse complement strand
CCAGCTGAAAGAGCATAAAATATATGCCATAGATTATAACAAAAAGCTCTGTCCTATTGGCCAATGTTGCCCAAACCACAAATAAATGAGAACAAGAGACCTTTTGTTGAAAAAAAAATAGGTGAGCATAAAATGACCCATCCATTTGTTCTGTAAAGGGAGAATAGAAAAGTATAGGATAAATTCAAGCTCCTCTCAAGAAGCATTCCTTCCCAGATAAATGCAGTTCTAGCTCTTGCCTGTGCGCTTTAGCCCTCTGTCCACACTTTAGCCTAGTGCTTATTAAAGTATCTCACATCAGTGTGAATTACACACACACCACATGTACACACAGAGCACATACATGCACATGTGTGCACACACACCAACATACGCACAATGCAGGCACAATGTGTACACACATGGACAAAACTCACACACCACATGCACACATGTACACATCAAATGTACACACATGTGCACACACACAAACCCATGCACACATACAACACACCACACCCACATGCATACCACACCTCACACATACACACATGTACACACACCAACACGACATGCACACACACAAACACTACATGTACACACATCATGTGCACACTCGTGCATATACATTTATTTTCTTCCTCTCTGTTTAGACTTTGATCTGGAGGGAGCCAGGCTCTGCTGTAGGTGGCATTTGGAGCTCCTTTACTGCTGAGGGGTCCAGGAACTCCGCACTCAGCTTCACACCAAGACCAGAAGATGCCAGTTGCAGCCCCAGAGCCGCTGGGGACTGACTCAGACCCCAGGGTTTGCCAGGCCAAGGCTTATGCGGGAGAAGCACATTGCTACACTCTAGAACCAGACCAGTCCTCCCATGTTGGCTTGGGCCTTTATTAGGTGACCTGGGGTTTCTGGAGCTCATAGATGAGCTGGTTTCTCT
>NW_007815099.1:0-919 GCF_000696425.1 Galeopterus variegatus | reverse complement strand
ATGAGTTTACTTAGATCGATGAGCTTGGTCTGATGAGTTTACTTAGATCGATGAGCTCGGAGCGAGGAGTTTACTTAGATAGATGAGGTTGGTCGGATGAGTTTAGTTAAATCGATAAGCTTGGTTAGATTAGTTTTCATTGATTGATTATATTGGTCTAATTAGTTTTCTGAGATCGATTCGCTTGGTCTCATTAGTTTTCTTAGATCGACTGGCTTAGTCTGATTATATATCCTAGATCGAATAGCTTGGTCAGCTTATTTCTCCTAGAACAATTACCTTGGTCTGATGAGTTTACTTAGATCGATGAGCTCGTTCTGAAGAGTTTACTCAGATCGATGATCTCACTCTGATGAATTTACCTTAATCGATTTCCTTGGTCCGATGAGTTTACTGTGATCGATGAGCTTGGTCTGATGAGTTTGCTTAGATCGAAGGGCTTGGTCAGAGGAGTTTACTTAGATCGAATAGCTTTCTCTGATGAGTTTTCTTAGTCTATGTGCTTGGTCTGATGAGTTTACTGTGATCGATGAGCTTGGTCTGATGAGTTTGCTTAGATCGAAGGGTTTGGTCAGATGAGTTTACTTAGATCGAATAGCTTTCTCTGATGAGTTTTCTTAGTCTATGTGCTTGGTCTGATGAGTTTACTTAGATCGATGAGCTTGGTGTGATGACTTTACTTAGATCGAAGGGCTTGGTCTGATGAGTTTACTTAGATCAAAGGGCTTCGTCTGATAAGATTACTTAGATCAAATAACTTTCTCTGATGAGTTTTCTAAGATCGATGAGCTCGGTCTGATGAGTTTAATTAGATCAATGAGCTCGGTCTGATGAGTTTACTTATATCGATAAGCTTTTTCTGATGAGTTTACTTAGATCGATGTGTTTGGTGTGATGACGTTACTTAGATTGATGGGCT
>NW_007815098.1:0-919 GCF_000696425.1 Galeopterus variegatus | reverse complement strand
TTCCAAATGTTCTCAGTGGTTTCCTGAATTGTATGAATTTTTGTAATTAGCAAGTGTTGATTTATAACTATTAAAAAATTAAGTGGAACAAGTTTCCTAAATACCCGTTTTCCAAGAATACTGTACTGTATCTTTGTAGCATAGCACAGTCAGAGGCATAGCCACCAGTGGCTTGTAATGCAGGCCGGGCAGTGCCACCAGCACACCATGAGGCTGGATAATATCACCTCCACGCTTTCTTGATGCAAATGGTTTCACAATCTTGACCTAACAGGTAATCCATCACAGTTATGTCCTCAGGACTCTGCAGCAGGAAGGTGACATGGGTCATCTGTGGTTCCAGAGCATGAAATTATCCATGTGCCCGGAACCCTGAGACCAGTGTAACTCAAGGCAGGGAGTCAGACATCTCTGATTCCAGTCCTCGACAAACTTGCATGAGGACAGGTTGCAAGTCAGAAAGTCTGTCTACCCTCAGCGTGACCACCTTTCCCCAGGGCTTGGTGGGCCATGGGCTCCCATCTTCTTCTGTACCTACCACCCAGGAACACAAAGCCTGCTGCAGGCTCCCCAGATAAATGCCAACCTGGTGGCCATGGCTTCCCAGGCACGTTAGTGTGGAAGGATCACTGGATATATCAGGATTGCACTGCAAAGTTGAAATTGGCCCCAAATGACTGGCACATCTGTCTCCTAAATGAACTCTCTTTCACGAGAGATCCCCCTAACCAACCACTGTTTCAAATATCAGCCCAAGGGCAGCCAGATTCCTGGGGCAGTGGGTCACTCAGCCCCCTGAACACTAGAAATATGAGGAAAGAAAACCTTGGAACACTGAGAAATGTCTCAAGGAGGGGGACTGAGTGGACAAAGTGTGTGGGGGGAGGGTCTGTGGGACACAGAACAAATCGCTCACTGA
>NW_007815097.1:0-919 GCF_000696425.1 Galeopterus variegatus | reverse complement strand
ATAGAATTTCCTGAAAAATTATTTAGGGTACTGTTTCCTATCAACCAGATGACATAGACCAATGAGGTGAATATCTACCTGTCCTGTGCTATGGGTCCCTCCTTTGAATGCAAATCTCCCACCCAACCACCTCCCCTCCCCTGCTCCTGCAATGTGTGGTGGACAGTTTATCTGATGTCCTGGAGAACCATGGCTGCCGTCCGTCCTGCTTAGCTTCTTCAGGCAGGCCTGGGAGACACCTTGCTCAAGGCTGACCTCACAGGTGTGCGTCCTACACTAGTGCACAGGGCCCTGAACTCAGAAGCGTTCATGCTTGATTGATCCTCAGCTGTTGCTGTTTCGAAATTTTTATTTTGAACAAGAAGCTCCACATTTGGGGGCCATGCAAATTATGTAGCAAGTCCTGCTTGTTCAAGGTCCACAGTGGTTGGGGGCATGAGACCTGTGCTCCCGACTGCCATGCCAGGGGCCTTTCAGCTGGCTTAGCTGCTGTGAGTAGTTGACAGAGGCAGAGGCTTGTGCTGGGATTTCTGGAATGAGCACTCGCACATTCTCTGGCTGCTACTCTCCACCCTGTATCCCTTCCTCCCCCACTCCATCCAGGCTCTGCCCCTTCCCTCCCCACCAGGAAGCACCAGCTGCACTTCATGACCTTGTGGCATAGAGCTAGGGACCAGAAATCCACATACCCACAGCAATAGGCGTCCTCTCTGCCCCTGTCCTGAAGCTGGCTCAATCTGAGTTCCCCACAGGGGGTTATTTTTGATGCATTGAGAAGAGGAGAACTATCCAAGGAATGAGGACTGCCCGCTTTAGGGCCTCCTCCTCACCTGGCATGCTCAGTCAGGCTGCAAGTCTGGACAGAGCAGCCCAATACCCAAAGCCTGCCAGAGCGCCGGCCATTACCCAGGCATTGCCT